>NC_091292.1:36815962-36850962 GCF_038502225.1 Cherax quadricarinatus
TGTATCCCATCTACTTTTCATTCTCACTGTAACTTCAACTAAAAAACGATCTAATATATCTGTGGCCTTTTTATGAACATGCGAATCCTGAAGGCTACCCATCAGTCTTTTATCTACCATTTCATAGTCCAGTAAACTACTGTCATTACGCCATATATCATAACTTGTATACGTATCTTTTTTTCGTAAAAAATTGTATTACATATTGCCAAACCTCACTCAAAGGTCCCCATTATCAGTTACATATGCACCACAAACTTATCTACCACACCCTCTCCAACTGTTTCTCCAACTTTAGCATTCATGTCCCTAAAAAAAAAAAAAAAAAAAAAAAAAAGCTTTCTAAACACTGGCTTAACATCTCCCAAAATCTTTCGCCTCTACTCTTCCATCTTCTCCAGGTTGGACTGGTCCACATGACTGGCCATGGTGGTCCATATGACTAGATACGATGGCCAAAATGACTGGCAAATGTGGGTCACATGACTGGCCAGATTGGTTCACATGAGTAACAATGGTGGTCCTCATGATTGACCAGGATGCCCAATATGATTGGCCAGTGGTCTGCATGACTGTCCAGGTTGGCTCACATGACTGGTTGTGGCATGCAAAGAGTACGTAACCTTTATTCGGCGCATGTACACACCCTCATTGAAAGGCTATCTTCTCCAACCAGCGAACCAGATGCTAAGGGTTGATAATGGGGCCCCATCGTTCAATCAGTACCCAGGTTCCAGCCAATAAGATGGTTTTGGCAATCGCAGAGGTGTTGTGGATACCACACACCTGTCTGCCCTTGTCATTCCCATTCTAGAGCTGGTTGAAGCACGGTCTACTTTCTAGTGGCTTCTATTCTGCCTTGCTTACCGTGGAGTGCACTAATACCTATTGTTAGACATAGTGTATATAGTGTACATACTTCTGTTCTAAATTGGTGAAGGATAATATAATTCAAAAGTTTTTCTGCTGTGTTTATTTTGTTCCCTTTACACCCATTAGGTAGGATGGCCAACATGACTGGAAATAGTGGTCCATATGATTTTCCGAAGTGACTCACATGATTGGAAAGGCTGGCTCACATGATTGGAAAGGCTGGCTCACATGACTGGCCAATGTGATCCACATGACTGGCCAGCGTATCCTATATAGATAGGATGGCCAACATGTTGGCTCACATGACTGGCCAGGGTGGTGCACAATACTGACCAGGGTGGTCTACATGACTGACAAGGGTGGCTCTCAAGGCTGACTAGGGTGGCTTACATGGTTGGCTGTGGTGGCTGACATGGGTGGCTAACATATAGCTGTCTTGGGTTGTTCACATGGCTGGCTGGGGTGGCTCACAAGAGTCTGGTGTGGCTCACATAGCAAGTAGAGGTATCTCTCATGGCTAGTTGGGGTTGGTTCCATGAGTGGCTGTGGTGGCTCACATGGGTGACTGTGGTGGCTCACATGGTTGACTGGAGTGGTTCACATGGCTTGCTGGGGTGGCTCACATGACTGGCTGAGGTGGTTCACATAACTTATTGGACCGGTTGACACAACAGGCTGGGGTGGCTCTCATGGTTGGCTGGGGTGAATCACATGGCTGGCTGTGGTGGATCACATAACTAGCTATACTGGCTCACGTGGCCGGCTGGAGTGAACCACATATCTGGCTGGGCTGGCTCACACGACTGGCTGGGGTGGATCACTTGGTTGGCCAGGTGGGCTTACATGACTGGCTGGGGGTAGCTCAAACAGCTCCATAAGTTGGCTCACATGAATGTCCCATATGGTTGGCTGGGGTGGCTCACTTAGCTGGGTGAAGTGGCTCACATGATTGGCTGTGGTGGCTCACTTAGCTGGGTGGGGTGGTTCACATGACCAGCCAGGATGGTCCATATGACTGGCTAAGATGGACCACGTGAATAGCTAGGGTAGCCCACATGACTAGCCATTGTGGTCCACGTGATTATCCAAGGTGGCCTACGTGGATGGCCAGACTGGTACACATGACTGGACGGGTGGGCCACATAGCTGGCAATAGTGGTCCACATGACTAATCAATGTGGTTCACATTACTGACCATGTTGGCCACATAGATGGCCAGTGAGTTCTACATGAATGGCCGGGGTGGTTCACATAACTGACCAGGGAGGATCACATGACTGGCCAGCGTGACCAACATAGATGGTCAGGGTGGTCCAGTTGATTGACTGGGATGAACCACATTACTGGCCAGGGTTATTTACATGACTGGCTAGGGTGGCTCATATGGCTTGATAGGATTGCTCACATGGCTGACTTGAGTGGCTCACACGACTGGCGGCTGTTGTGGCTTATATGGCTTCTTGGGGTAGTTCACATGACTGGCTGGGGTTGCACACACACACAGCTAGCTGGGGTGGCTCATATGGATGGCTGGGGTGGCTCAAATGGCCGACTGGGATGGCTCACATGGCTTACTGGGGTGGCTTACATGAATGGCTGGAGTGGTTCACATGACTGGGATTGCTTACACAGCTAGCTGGGGTGGCCCACATGACTTACTAAGGTTGCTCACATAGCTGGCTGTGGTGGCACACGTAGTTGGCTAAGATGGCTCACTTAGAAGGCTCGCGTGGCTCACATGGGTTGTTGTGGTGGCCCACATAGCAAGCTAGGGATGCTCACATAGCTGACTGGAGGAGCCTACATGGCTGGCTAGGGTGGCTCGCATGGCTGGCTGTGGTTGCTGGTCCACATGAATAGCCAGGGGAGCCCGTATAACTTGCCAGTGTGGCTCATGTGACTGGTCAAGCTGGTCCACATGACTGGACATGGTGTACTTGACTGGCCAGGGTGGGCCACATGGCTAACCAATGTGGTCCACATGACTGGACGGGGTGGTCCACATGGTTTGCCAGTGGTCTACACGACTGGCTAGGGTGGCAAACATTACTGGAAATCATAGTTCACATTTACCAAAGTTGCTCACATGACTGGCCAGGCTGGTCCACATGACTGGCCAGGCTGGTCCACATGACTGGCCAGGCTGGTCCACATGACTGGCCAAGGTGGTCTGTGCTACAAAAAGCGACTTCTGTTAAATGAAGTTTTCTCCAGAGAATATTAGAAGTTTAACTTTTGATTCCCCTCTAGCCTCTAGCTTGTTGCAGGATGACACAGTGTATTCTCATCCAGTCATCCCGTAATTTATATAGCTTCTCAATAATGGTTTCGGACTGCAACTAAATAAACTTCAGTAACAAAGGTATTTAGTTAGTAATACACAACTCTTAGAGTATGAATTAGTGTACTTAAATATCATAGCTATTCTCAGGGCCGGATTAAGGGTTGTGGGGGCCCTAGGGCGCCGCATCATGTGGGAGCCCTAGGGCGCCGCATCTTGTGGGGGCCTTAGGGCGCCGCATCTTGTGGGGGCCTTAGGGCGCCGCATCTTGTGGGGGCCTTAGGGCGCCGCATCTTGTGGGGGCCCTAGGGCGCCGCATCTTGTGGTGGCCTTAGGGCGCCGCATCTTGTGGGGGCCCTAGGGCGCCACATCTTGTGGGGGCCCTAGGGCGCCGCATCTTGTGGGGGCCTTAGGGCGCCGCATCTTGTGGGGGCCCTAGGGTGCCGCATCTTGTGGGGACCCAAGGGCACCGCATCTTGTGGGGGCCCCATATTCAGTGGGATTTTTTCTTATAAGGTAAACGTTATTTTCACGTAACCTACCACCATGATACCACCACCATGATACCACACCCATAATACCACCACCATGATACCACCACAATGATACCACACCCATAATACCACCACCATGATACCACCACCATGATACCACACCCATAATACCACCACCATGATACCACCACAATGATACCACACCCATAATACCACCACCATGATACCACCACCATGATACCACACCCATAATACCACCACCATGATGCAACACCCATGATACTACACCCATGATACCACACCCATAATACCACCACCATGATGCAACACCCATGATACCATACACATAATACCACCACCATGATGCAACACCCATGATACTACACCCATGATACCACACCCATAATACCACCACCATGATGCAACACCCATGATACCACACCCATAATACCACACCCATGATAGCACATCCATGATGCCACACCCATAATACCATACCCATGATACCACACCCATAATACCACACCCATGATACCACACCCATAATACCACACCCATGATAGCACATCCATGATACCACACCCATAATACCATACCCATGATACCACACCCATAATACCACACCCATGATAGCACATCCATGATACCACACCCATAATACCATACCCATGATACCACACCCATAATACCACACCCATGATAGGACATCCATGATACCACACCCATAATACCATACCCATGATACCACACCCATAATACCACACCCATGATAGCACATCCATGATACCACACCCACGATAGCACACCCATGATACCACACCCATAATGCCACACCCATGATACCACACCCATGATACCACACCCATGGTACCACACCCATAATACCACACCCATGACACCACACCCATGATACCACACCCATGATACCGCACCCATGATACCACACCCATTATACCACACGCATGATACCACACCCATGATACCACACCCATAATACCACACACATGATACCATACAAATGATACCACACCCATGGTACCACGTCCATGATACCACACTCATTATACTACACCCATGATACCATACCCATAATACCACACCCATGATACCACATTCATGATACCACACCCATGATACCACACCCATAATACAACACACATGATACCACACCCATGATACCACACCCATGGTACCACGTCCATGATACCACACCCATTATACTACACCCATGATACCATACCCATAATACCACACCCATGATACCACATTCATGATACCACACCCATGATACCACACACATGGTACCACACCCATGATACCACACCCATGATACTACACCCATGATACCACATCCAAGATACCACACCCATGATACCACACCCATGATGCCACACCCATGATACCACACAAATGATACCAAACCCATGATACCACACAAATGATACCAAACCCATGATACCACACCCAAGATACTACACCCATGATACACACACCCATTTTACCAAACCCATAATACCAAGCCCATGATAGCACACCCATGATAGCACACCCATGATACTACACCTATGAAACTATACCCATGATACCACACCCATGATATCATACCCATGATACCACACCCATGATACCGCACCCATGATACCACACCCATTATACCACACGTATGATACCACTCCCATGATACCACACCCATAATACCACACACATGATACCACACCCATGATACCACACCCATGGTACCACGTCCATGATACCACACCCATTATTCTACACCCATGATACCATACCCATAATACCACACCTATGATACCACATTCATGATACCACACCCATGATACCACACACATGGTACCACACCCGTGATACAACACCCATGATACTACACCCATGATACCACATCCAAGATACCACACCCATGATACCACACCCATGATGCCACACCCATAATACCACACAAATGATACCAAACCCAAGATACCACACAAATGATACCAAACCCATGATACCACACCCAAGATACTACACCCATGATACCACACCCATTTTACCAAACCTATAATACCAAGCCCATGATAGCACACCCATGATAGCACACCCATGATACTACACCTATGAAACTAAACCAATGACACCACACACATGATACCACACCATGATACCACACCATGATACCACACCATGATACCACACCTCTGATATCACACCAACGATACCAAACCCATCATACCACACCCATCATACCACACCCCTCATGCCAAACCCATGATATCACACCCATGATGCCACACCCATGATATCATACCCATGATACCACACCCATCATACCACAACTATGATATCATACCCATGGCCCCACACCCATCATACTAACCCATGATACCAAACCCATGACTCCACACCCATGATACCAAACCCATGATACCACACCAATGATGCCACACCCATGATACCACACCCATGATACCACACCCATGATACCACACCCATGACGCCACACCCATGATACCACACCCAAGATACCACACCCATGATGAAACACCCATGATACCACACCCATGATACCAAACCCGTGATACCACACCCGTGATACCACGCCTGTGATTCCAAAACCATGATACCACACCCATGATACTACACCCATGATACTACACCCATGATACCAAACCCGTGATACCACACCCATGATACCGAACCCATGATACCACACCCATAATACCACACCCATGATACCAAACCCCTGATACCACACCTATGATATCACACCAATGATACCACAGCCATGATACAACACTGTGATACCACACCATGATACCACACCATGATACCACACCATGATACCACACCATGATACCACACCATGACACCACACCCATGATACCACACCATGATACCACACCATGATACCACACCATGATACCACACCTCTGATATCACACCAACGATACCACAGCCATCATACCACACCATGATACCACACCATTATACCACACCATAATACCACACCATGATACCACACCATGATACCACACCATGATACCACACCTATGATATCATACCAATGATACCACAACCATGATACCACATCATGATACCACACCATGATACCACACCATGATACCACACCATGATACCACACCAATGATATCACAACAATGATACCACACCATGATACCACACCATGATACCACACCCATGATACCACACCCATGATACCACACCATGATACCACACCATGATACCACACCCATGATATCACACCCATAATACCACTCCATGATACCACACCATGATACCACACCATGATACCACAACATGATACCACACCATGATACCACACCTATGATATCACACCAATGATACCACACCATGATACCACACCATGATACCACACCATGATACCACACCATGATACCACACCCTGATACCACACCATGATACCACGCCATGATACCACACCATGATACCACACCCATGATACCACACCGTGATACCACATAATGATACCACACCCTGATACCACACCATGATACCACACCATGATACCACACCATGATACCACACCCATGATACCACACAGTGATTCCACAGCCATGATACCACACCCATGATACCACACCCATGATACTACACCCATGATACCAAACCCGTGATACCACACCCATGATACCGAACCCATGATACCACACCCATAATACCACACCCATGATACCAAACCCCTGATACCACACCTATGATATCACACCAATGATACCACAGCCAAGATACCACACCATGATACCACACCATGATACCACACCATGATACCACACCATGATACCACACCATGATAATACACCATGATACCACACCCATGATACCACACCATGATACCACACCATGATACCACACCATGATACCACACCTATGATATCACACCAATGATACCACAGCCATGATACCACACCATGATACCACACCATAATACCACACCATGATACCACACCATAATACCACACCATGAAACCACACCATGATACCACACCATGATACCACACCTATGATATCACACCAATGATACCACAGCCATGAAACCACACCGTGATACCACACCCCTGATACCACACAATGATACCACACCATGATACCACACCATGATACCACACCTATAATATCACACCAATGATACCACAGCCATGATACCACACCATGATACCTCACCATACAACACCATGATACCACACCATGATAAAACACCATGATACCACACCATGATACCACACCATGATACCACGCCATGATACCACACCATGATACCACACCCATGATACCACACCGTGATACCACACCATGATACCACACCATGATACCACATCATGATACCACACCATGATACCACACCCATGATACCACACCGTGACACGACATTATGGTACCACACCCATGATACCACACCGTGATACCACACCCATGATACCACACTGTGATACAACGCCATGATACCACACCATGATACCACACCCATGATACCACACCATGATGCCACACCATGATACCACACCATGATACCACACCCATGATACCACACCGTGATACGACACCATGATCCCACACCCATGATATGTCACTGTGATACCACACCATGATACCACACCATGATACAACGCCATGATACCACACCATGATACCACACCCATGATACCACACCGTGATACCACACCATAATACCACACTATGATACCACACCATGATTCCACACCATGATACCACACCTATGATATCACACCAATGATACCACAGCCATGATAATACACCATGATACCACACCATGATACCACACCATGATACCTCACCATAATACCACGCCATGATACCACACCATGATACCACACCATGATACCACTCCCATGATACCACACCGTGATACCACACCAAGATACCACAACATGATACCACACCATGATACCACACCATGATACCACACCATGATACCACTCCATGATACCACGCCATGATACAACACCATGATACCACACCATGCTACCACACCCATGATACCACACCGTGATACCACACCATGATACCACACCGTGATACCATGCCATGATACCACACCATGATACCACACCCATGATGCCACACCATGATACCACACCATAATACCACACCATGATACCACACCATGATACCACACCATGATACCACACCATGATACCACATCATAATACCACACCATGATACCACACCTATGATATCACACCAATGATACCACAGCCTTGATGCCACACCATGATACCACACCATGATACCACACCATGATACCACACCCTGATACCACACCATGATACCATGCCATGATACCACACCATGATACCACACCATGATACCACACCCATGATACCACACCGTGATACCACACCATGATACCACACCATGATACCACGCCATGATACCACACAATGATACCACACCCATGATACCACACCGTTATACCACACCATGATACCACACCGTTATACCACACCATGATACCACACCGTTATACCACACCATGATACCACACCATGATACCACACCATGATACCACAGCATCATACCACACCATGATACCACACCATGATACCACGCCATGATACCACACCATGATACCACACCATGATACCACGCCATGATACCACACCATGATACCACACCATGATAGCACACCATGATACCACACCGTGATACCACACCATGATACCACACCATGATACCACGCCATGATACCACACAATGATACCACACCCATGATACCACACCGTGATACCACACCATGATACCACACCATGATTCCACACCATGATACCACACCATGATACCACACCAAGATACAACACCATGATACCACACCAAGATACCACACCATGATACCACACCATGATACCACACCCTGATACCACACCATGATACCACGCCATGATACCACACCATGATACCACACCATGATACCACTTTTGTGTGGGGGCCCTTTTTGTGTGGGCGCCCCGAGGCTTTAGCCCCTTTTGCCCCTCTACCCACCCATTTAATCCAGCCCTGGTTATTTTGCATATGTAATCATATGGTGCAATGGAAGCATTTGGTAAGATATTGTACTACTCTTAATATGTACCATCTGGTACTTTGTTATGATGAGATGTACTCATAAGTACAAGAATGTGTGTGTGTGTGTGTGTGCGTGTGTGTGTGTGTGTGTGTGTGTGTGCGTGTGTGTGTGTGTGTGTGTGTGTGTGTGTGCGTGTGTGTGTGTGTGTGTGTGTGTGTGTGTGTGTGTGTGTGCTCGGTATGTGCTTGGATTGACTTAATTTAGAATGGGACTGACAACAAGTCCCTTAATAAGCTAACTTCTGTACCACTGAGGCAATCAAACAGCTTACTGGAACAATACGACCCATTCTCCAAACAACAATTATGGTCGAAGCAGCAGTTAACAACACAGAGTCAGGCAAGGCATCAAAATAACTGAAAACCACTCTAACTGTGGACCTTCGGCAGATCCTTCCATAAAGGGCTAACTCCCCTTTTACTAAACTGAGTTCAGCAATTTCACTTTCTGGACTACAACAGTGCTTAGATGCCAGAACATATGTAGGTCGAGAGTCTAACTTGGGATCAGAGATACAGTGTGTGTCTCATAACACTACCTCTGAGAACGTCAAATAACACTAAGTCTAAATAAAGATCTATAAACTGAGTTGCCCAGAGATACGAGATGTGCGTCCCTGTTCACCAACGGAGACACTACCAAAAACAGTCTAACACGAGCTGAGAACAGAGCAAGGGACGATGAGGCGTTTCCTCTCTGAGGAACAACGAGAGAGAGAGAGAGAGAGAGAGAGAGAGAGAGAGAGAGAGAGAGAGACAGACAGACAGAGAGAGACAGAGAGAGACAGAAGCAGGGCCTGCAGATTCAATGTATGGTGACTTTATATATATATATATATATATATATATATATATATATATATATATATATATATATATATATATATATATATATATATATATAAGTAGTCGATTTTTCCACTGAGCGGTCCCTTCCGGTTTGGGCCTTCCACTGGAGCGCATCCCTTCCGGTTTGGGCCTTCCACTGGGCGCATCCCTTCCGGTTTAGGCCTTCCACTGAGCGCATCCCTTCCGGTCTAGGACCAGCAGCTGGAGGGTCACCTTTTCACACCTAGGTGTTACTTCCGGTTTTGACCATGACCTCGCCCTCGAGACTACCTCACCCTTGACCCCCCAACCAATACCCCCGCCCACGACCCCCCCCCCTTCGCGACCGTCGCGCCTTCGCGACCCCGCCGCGCGCCCGCGCGCCCCCCCGCGCGCCCGCCCGCACGCCCCGCCCGCCCGCGCGCCCGCCCGCGCCCTTCGCGACCCCCGCCCGCGCCTTCTGCTGCGCCTTCTGCAGCGTCGTCCGGATCGCCCCCGCGCCTCGAATTTTTTTTTTTTTTCTTATGATCTCCTTGGATCAAGGTTTTTGGATTCCCCCCTATGGGGTTTTCGAAATTCTCCATCTCCTCGGATCAAATTTTTCACCCCCCATCCCCAAAAAATTTCTCAATATCAAAGTCTCCACTTCCTCGGATCCCCCTCCCACTTTCACCCCCCCCCAAAAATTTCTCGATAATACAAGTTTTTTGGATTCCCCCCTATGGGGTTTTCGAAATTCTCCATCTCCTCGGATCAAGGTACCCCTCCTTTCACCCCCCATCCCCAAATTTTTTGGACCATGACTCCATCTCCTCGGATCAAGTTTTTTGGATTCCCCCCTATGGGGTTTCGAAATTCTCCAATTCCTCGGATCAAGTTTTTGGAATCCCCCCTCTGGGTATAAGCATTCAAATTAGACTCCTCCTATAGGGGCATGCTTACTACAGGTCTAAACAAGTCAAATGAAGGGTGTTTACTCTGCGGTCAGTACTCCTCTCATTAAGTTAAATGAACTAAAAAGGACCACGCGCACACAGGTTGAATCAGGTCGACCCTTTTAGTTAATAAGGGGACATAGTAGTGACGTCACGCACACAGGTTGAATCTTGTCTACCCTTTTAGTTAATAAGGGGACATAGTAGTGACGTCACACATACAAGCTGAATCATGTCGATCCTTTTAGTTCATTCAAGTTAATAAGGGGATATAGTACCTACATCATAGGGAAAACATTTTCATCATCAGAAAGACACATTTCAGGATAACACTAATACACAATTTTTTTTTTCATTATTTATTATACAAGCAATACATCACTCTATTCTCCTACGTTTAGATGGTGGAATATCAGGGTGTCCATAAGCCAAGGATTCATTAGTATTCAAATGATATCTTTTATCATCAAAGGCTGACAAACCTCTCTTATTAATTCTTACCGTACATATTTCACCTTTTACATTACTTATAGACTTACACGTGAATAATTCTCTATCTACATTTGATAAAACATTCTTATATCTTGCATGTGTTAATAATGGCATAAATTGCGAAGGAATACCCTTGGCTCTGCTGACAGTAGTTGATCTTCCAGCAATCTTGACAGAATACATTTTAGCTTTCAGGGCTATCAACTCGCTAATATGGTTATCACACATTTCAGATTTCAATAACCCCAGCTCCCCTTTTCTACTATCATCATATAAGGGATGCTCAGGACTGAAATTTGAAAAATCCATATAACCTAACAATGGTTCACTTTTTAACTCGGTGTACAAATCTTTACATTTCAAGCTAAAAATATACGAGTCAGTATCGGTATAAAGAAGTCTTACATCATCACCATAATGCTGTTTTAAAACTTTATACCAAAAATGATACAATTTCTTTTTAGCTATCTCAAGAATTTGAAAACCGAGATAAAGTGGTTGCTTAACTTCTAATATATCTTTATTGAATGTGCAAATCACTCTATCTTGATTTAAATGTGTGATATTTTTTAACAAAGGATCTTTACTCGCTCTAATAAATGCTTTCTCATTATTGATATATCTATATTTCTCAGCATACTTTGTAATATTCAGCAATGATTTCCCATATATGGCGTTATTAGTTAATTTGAAGGCTTTTGACTTGATAGGACATCTTGTAGCTGTTCTCTGTGCAATATTAGTTGATATGAAAGGTTCTAAAAATTTTGTCTGTGTATATTCATATATGGTATGAACCTTTTCCACCTCTAACCCAAGTTCCAGTAATAACTGTAACAATTCTAGACTGATCAAATAATTTTTCTGAGGTAAATGACTGCCCACTAATTTCCCATTAGATTTGGGGATCTTTCTACCTTCATTTTTCAATATAGATTCACAATAAGGAGATAACATCTCTTCTGATATATTCATATGTGATAATATTAAAGGAAGTTCATCAGTGAGTCTAGCTACCTCGGGGGATATGTGCTTGGTATCACATTCTATCCAATATCCCTTTTGACCTTCACAGGAAACATTACTTAATCCCACATCGAGGAAAGCATTCTTCTCGTCATTGGATAATTTTCTGATACCATTCTGTGGAAGAGCTTCAACCATCGCACTAGCATACAAAGAATTGAAATCTAGATATAGAATATGAGTGCCCATTCCACTCTCAACATCAAAATTAGGGTTAATTAGGGGATTATCTGCTTTAGAATACTGATTAATTGCGCAGGTAAACCCACCTCTGAGATTCCTTTTAATCAAGTCATATAATTCATGGGAATATATCATATCTAATCTTACATTAGTTTTCAATAGGAATGCATCCCAACTGAATGATGGTAAACTTATATAATTACTAACGTCTAACTTATAAATATCCTTGAGTGTTTTACGCCACTCCATGAAGACATCGGCTAACAAACCAACATCTGTCTTGAGATATAACATCAAGTAATCTCCTAAAGTCTTACATTTACCCAACTCAAACACTTTCAATGCATGTTCATAATCTTCTTGGCTGATAGCGCTATTTCTCAAAGAATTAAAAAAATGATCTTTACTCGGTAATTTTGTTTCATCGAGCTTCTTTAAACTATCAATATAATCATAACACAAAATTTGTTTTCCTTTACATAATAAAGGTAAGACATCTCGAGGCACATCTTTCAGAATAGTCTCTGTATATTTCAGGGATTTACCTGCCTTGATATGTTGTTCTGCTAACGTGGAAAGAGATCCATTCAATAAAGACAGTGAATCCTGAAACCTAACCTTACCTATCTCTACTTTCAAGAATTTGAATCCTTGTTTCGAATGAATTTCAACGTTATATTTATCAACATTCAATTCCTTTAAAATTATTCCTAAATCATACGACATGTTATGACAAAAAAGCAATAATTTCTCTCTCTTGTCTTTACACTGCATATTACAACGTGCACAATAGGCTCCAATATAATTATTGAAATTTAAAGTATGGTCATGGTGTTTATGTTTGTCCTTGGGTTTTTTGAAGGTGTTACCACATAATTCACAAGTGTTCTGAGAATCATGTCTCATCTCATCCTCCTCTGTCATATGGATTTCATGATACTGTCTTCTAAACTTTATTTTATTCCATTCACCACTAACATTTAAAATGAAATGATTAACAGCATCCTCCCCCTTATAACTCTTTATACACACTATTTCTCCTTTGCGATCAAATATAATATAACAATAGGCAATGGCTTTATGACGAGACTCAATTTTACCTGCTGGGAGAGTGGTGTCTAATGCACATTCGAAATCAAATACACCGATATATTCGTTGGAATGCGTATGACTAAAATTTTCAAAGTGTACTGTTGTTCCTTCCGGGGGGAATACGAGAACCTGATTGATTTTACATCCATCTTCGTGGATATCTAACTCTTCCTGTGTATTCAACTTCATCAAACAACTATGACAGTGCTTCTTTACACCTTTTTGATTAAAACCAAATGTCTTTCATTCAACAATAACGCGCACATAATGTCCTTATATTTCTTATTCCCCTTACGACACATAGCCATAAATGTCCTATCTTGATCCTTTCTTAATTGATAAACATATAATGACACTTTATTTTCCTTCTCTAATATACCTAACTTATCACGCGTAATGGGGAAATCATCTATAGAAGATTTTGCATGATTAAGACAACCTCTCTTAGTATTAACTGCTCTGCGAATATCACCCCATGACATGTTCTTTTTATGACATTGATAGGCGGCAAAAGCACGCAGTACACATAACCCATCATTAATCTCTGGATTAAATACATATTTCTTCCCTCGCAGTTTCTCGGGATATGCCACATATGACCCCACTCCCACTCTGAATTCTACTTTAACATATTCGATACTGAAAGATTCGATTTGATCTATGATCCAGCCAGATCCTTCCTGATCTTGCAACTCTGACTCGTATCTTTCTAATATTGTTCCCACCCATCGATCAAATACTTCAGAGATTTCCTCTTCACTTACTAACTCAAACGCTAAATTTATCACAAATTGTCCATTTTGATCATCACCCGATATGTTTTGACGTAATGTCCTTATAACTATAATTGGGTGGATTCTGAGCGACATTGCTAGAGGCGATCTATCATACATATCTCGCATCTGTTCTATAAAATAATCCCTATAAACATGTAAATACATTCTTAACTCTCTGTTATAAGTTGAAGGAACACTATATTTCCTCACTGTATGTCTACCTCTAAAATTCTGGATATATGTAATAACTTCTGGGCTCTCATCTTCACTATTATGCGTGTCAGACACGTCATGCGAGGTAGTTGCTCTCTCATCATCATTAATGGGGGCAGAAGTACCCGCACCTCCGCATTGTGAGGTACCAACACTAGCACTCTCACCACCAAGCTGTGCGACATTACTACCAGGTGTATTTCCTGCAGAGGAAAAAAGCACATCCAATTCATAACCCAAAAAATATTAAGATTTCAATATCCAATTCATAACCCAAAAAATATTAAGATTTCAATAATATTACGTAATGGGGGTAAGAAGGTCACCCTTCACAATTTTTACATAATACGTTTTAAGATTTCAATGAACAGAGGAAAAAAAGCACATCCAATTCATAACCCAAAATATTAAGATTTCAATGAATAGAACAAAAAATCTTTTCTCGAGTGACTAGCACATTTTCACAACAACAAAAGATCACAAATTGGTTACATACCTGTTTCTATAGCCTTCTTCCATAAAGCATCTACACGTGCCCACTCATTATCCAATTGCAATAACCTTTCATTGCGTTGTACACCGCCTTTCTCGATTACCAACGAACGCTGCTTTCTAATCGATAATCTTCTCTTCACCAATGCTTCCAAGTATTTCGAATATATGCTATCCCCTGTTAAGAATTTCACTTATTTAACACACTATCACAGTAAACATTTCACTCGTATGCTTCAACAAAAATTAAACATGTAAAAAACAAGAATTTTCTAACAATCTCCTCTTCACCAATTCACTTATTTAACCCATTAAAAATTTCACTTATTAACGCACTAACCCAGTAAACATTTCACTCGTATGCTTCAACAAAAATTAACCCAAATTTCACTCGTATGCTTCAACAAAAATTAACCCAAATTTCACTCGTATGCTTCAACAAAAATTAAACATGTAAAAAAAAACAAGAATTTTCTAAGTACAACTTACCTTTCTCCATGATGTGCGGTTCAGCGTTGGAAGATGAGGTCCTTTAACTTAATGAGAGGAATACTGTGGGGGGAAGATGAGGTCAGTCACGGATGATGGATGGAAGCACTGTCCTCGCTCTGAGTGTCTCATTGAGCTTATATAGGCCGCCCCCTCCCCCCGACACCACTGTATAATGCGGTTCACACCTAAGGTAGATTTAAGATAATCATCGCCTTACCGAACACCTGGGTCAACACAGGTCAGACAGACAGCATGATATGCGGTTCAGCGTTGGAAGATGAGGTCCTTTAACTTAATGAGAGGAAACTTTTAGTTCATTTTTAAAAATAATAAGGGGAAGATGAGGTCAGTCATGGATGGAAGCACTGTCCTCGCTCTGAGAGACTCATTGTAATGCGGTTCACACCCAAGGTAGAAAGATAATCATCGCCTTACCGAACACCTGGGTCAACTCAGGACAGACAGGCGCCATGTAATGCGGTTCACACCCAAGGTAGAACATAACACCTGCGTCAACTCAGGACAGACAGGCGCCATGTAATGCGGTTCACACCCAAGGTAGATTTAAGATAATCATGAACACCTGGGTCAATCGCCACCCTAAAGCAACTAATTTTGGTGAGGCAGTCCTGCTCCACATTAACTGTGTCCCCTTATTGAACTAAAAGTATTATATATCTTGAAAACCCATTAAGACTTACAGTGTACAAGACGCCTCTCTATGGTAAACACCCTTTTTAGTTCATTCAACTTAAAGAGAGGAAGCTTTTAGATCATTTTAAAATAATAAGGGGAAGATGTTGAACTTGTCAACATACACATCTGCTGACGTTGATATATTTCGTTATCCATCAAGGATTATCATTGCCGGTTATTCGAATAGTGGCAAATCTTATTTCACATCAAAATTAATAAAGTTATACCACGAGAAATTTCATAACATTATAATATGCGGGGTGACATCACATCCCTTAGAACAAGATTCAGAGATAACTCATAAATTAACATTAAGTAACGATATTATCGACCCGCAGAATGTCATTGCATCACCTGATGAAAATACAATAATTATTGTTGATGATCTATTTTTAAAAGCAGGTAACAGTGAAATTATTCTCGAATGTTTTACTAAAGGTAGACATCATAATATAAGCATTATTCTGATTACTCAAAATATATTTCACGGAGGACGATATAGTCGTACCATGGCTTTAAACGCCACGCATTTTGCTTTATTTAAAATGAGGGATCTTGGACAAGTAGAGATTCTGGGGCGACAAGTGTTCGGAAAAAATAAGGAATTTGTAAATATATATAAATCTGCTATAAAACGATCACCCTTTGGTTATTTATTCATAGACCTTGCATTAAATACACCAGAAGCATTACAGTTGCGAACCAATGTGTTACGGCAGGATTCCTACGAAATTGTATACCAATGGAGCGAGCAAAATTAATTGAAAAGGTTTATAGAGATCCTGGATCTGCTGGGTCATTCTCTGGGGTAAACAGTTTATATACAGCTGTAAAAAAGATCGATCCGTCCATAACCTTGAAAGAGGTCAGAAATTTCTTAAATTCAGAAAGATCATATACTTTATACGTTCTTAAACCTAAGAAGTTTCCTCGTAGGAAAATAATTGCTCCTAAACCCAGAGTGATATTAACCTGTGATTTGGGTGATATGTCTAAATTATCCAGATATAATGATGGATATAAATACATTCTCGTGTGTATCGATGTTTTTTCAAGATATTTACAAGCAGTACTCATGAAAAAGAAAGACGGACCGAGCACTTTACATGCATTACAAAACATATTGGAGAATGAAAAGGCGAAGAATATATCGAGATTATTTACAGATAAAGGCAGGGAGTTTCTAAATAAACAGGTACAGAATTATCTCCAGAGTAAGCATATAAAGTTATATCATGTATTTTCGAAAGAAACAAAAGCTTCCATTGCAGAGAGAGGCTTGCAAACGATGAAACGTAAATTATACAAGTATATGACAAGTGCCAATACATTTAATTATTCAAAAGTGTTAAATGAATTAGTAGATGCGTATAATTCATCTCCGCACTCGGGGATTGGCGGTAAAACCCCATTGCAAGTCCATGGTATTACGTCATTGAATGATATAAGGAATCAGTTTCGGATAAATTATAAAAATGGAAGATCCAATAAGAAACGAATCAGTAAGAAATTGGCTGTTGGAGACACAACAAGAGTGACTCTTAGCAGATCATCCGCGTTTAACCGAGGGTTTCACACACAAAATACAGAGGAAATATTTAAAATATATAGAATTAATAATTCTCAACCTATAACAACATATCATTTGAAAGATTTGAAAGGTGAAAAGATTAAAGGAACATTTTATCGCGAAGAATTGACCCCAGTCATACCACCTCCAGAATATATTATCGACAGAGTATTGAAACGAAAAAAAATTGGTGGAATTACGCATTATTTGGTATCTTATAAAGGTTATGATTCCACTTTTAATTCGTGGGTCAAAGAAGGAGATTTGTTGAAGGTACAATGAAAAAATCATTATTAGAAAAATTTAAAGAATTAATTACATTACTTAATAGTCTCCCACGCAATCATCGGAAGAGTTTATTACAACAGTTTAAGAAAACACACATAAGTTGTATCAGTGAGATTTTCAAGAATTTGATTAAGAATAAAATACCATTAGACCCTAAAATATTTAAAAAGTACAAGAACGAGATTAAATCATTAGCTTGTAAGAAAATCGGTTTTCAGCGTAAAAAGAAATATTTGCTGAGTATCAGAGGTGGAAATCTTCTTGGCATTATATTACCTCTAGCAGTAAATATTATTTCGAGATTGTTTAATAAATCATGAAAGAATTTTATCTTGTACCAACTTCAGTTATGAATCGGAAACCTCTCGAGTTAGTAAAATCGGAGGGTGATGAGAATTTAGAAGGGGGTGGTGGTGGTGCATGCTTGAAGCGTGGTGTTAAACGCAAGTTTAAGACTACTCCCGCTAGGCAGGTCAACCCACCTGCTCTCACCTCGGTGAAACCTCAGAAAACCCCAGATTTGTCAAGATTCATGCACATAAGAGTGAGTGCGAGAAATATAGAATATGTGAAATCAATGTTGGTATTATTGCAAAGAAATCCTTTGGTGAGTTGGGATGAGAATGGTGACCTTCTTACCCCCATTACTGGACGTAATATTATTGAAATATTAAATGTTTTATCAGAAAATAATGTGAAATCAGCGAGAAGAATCGATTCTGATTACTTAACAGAAATAAAGCATTTATTAAATATATCAGGTATACATTTTGATTTTGTGAGGAATACAAAAGTGAGAAAACAATTATTACATAAAGGAGGCGGTGTAAGGAGAGAAACATCGTGGATATCATATTAGGTGAGTATATAAACTCTGTGATGTTATGTTTTTATTTAGTGTGTGTTATAAGAGTGTGGAGATGGCTGAACGTCTTCTATACGTGTGTAGCGATTCAAGTCTCGATTTATTTCCCGCCAATACACCTTCGGCTTTCATTAATAAATTATATGACCCCATTATATTAGATAATAAAATTGATTATGAGGTTGCTCTGAAAAATATAATTTACCCCAAGACGCATTATATACCGCAAAAGAATTTGAAGATATGTATTACATATGAGAAATCTACAGTAAATAAATATATGCATAAAATTGATATGAGCAAAATTATTGGAGGTGATATGACAAGGATTTTAGAGGCAATAAATGAGGATATTAATGCAAATCTCTTAATAGCAGTTAAACATACAACGGGTATTATCATCCCCAAAAACTCAATTGTGTTCACATATCATCCAGGAATAAACAGAGTGGTTATTAACTTGAAAAAAAAAATTATACTACCTTCTGATATTACCAGTGCTTATGTGGGGTTGGAATTTGATAAAGAAGGAAGCGATATGCTAGGGTTCTCAGGTAATGAAATTTTGTATGTCTTTACCAATAAAAAAGAGATTATTTTTAACGAGTCTGGTGTGAAGGCGGTAAACCCACCCGATCCTGAATCAGGTATTAATTATATGTTAATATATAGCGATTTGATTGATCCCATTAATTTTGGCGATCAGTTGGTATCTCTTTTGGGAGTAGTTGATATTAATACATTAAGATCTAATTATGACCCCACAATGTACAAACCACTTAATAAAAAGATAATTGATCAAGTGAGTATTAAGCTCGCTGATCAGAAAGGAAGGTTAATTCAATATAATGACAAGTGTTCTACTGTATGTGTACTACATTTAAGACCTATAAAACGAGAGTGAATGATCAAGTTGAGTTAATATTGAACGAACCGTCAAGATGAGAACCAGTTTCTCCCCTCCTTCAGTGGAATCATTCCTGAAACTCTTTGATACTTCGAGGGTGAAAGGGGGAGGTTTAGATGATATTATATTATATAAAGCTAGAGGGAGGGGCGGAGGATTATTGTCATTTCTCGGTGGGATGGCCAGAAAAGCAATACCATTCTTATTGAATACCTTTGCTCCGGGAGTATTACAATACGGACAAAATGTGTTGAACGATGTTAATAATGGTATTGCATTGAAAAATTCTGCGAGAAATAGAGGTGTAGAAACATTGAAGGGTGTCGGACAGAAGTTATTATCCGGAGGAAGTAGAAAGATTGGTTTGAAACGATTGAAATTTAATAATAAAAGAAACTGGAATATTTAATTAATTTTAGTTTATTGTTAACTGTCATATTGTTAGTATGTCGGCTGGTGCTCTATACGTTACACCGGGGGGACTCAACGCCCCCGTCCCCACTTATTCTCATTCCATAACTGATGGATTCCCAAAATTACCAGGACATACCATTATTGAATCCTCAATAGCAGCTAGACGCACATGTGAAGTATTACCAGTAAATCAAGGATCTGATAAATTTCTCGAATTTAGAATACAAAGTTCAGAAGGTCATTTTTTAGATTTAACGAGTCTGGCCTTGGAAATGAACATAAATATAACAAATGAGGATGGGAGTGCACTGGGAGACGGAGATAAGGTCATATTTGTGAACTCTATAAGTCAGACAATATTCAAATCTGTGTGTTTGTATCTCAATGAACAACTTATAGAATCGAATCCATTTTATTCATATACGGGTTATATTAAACTGCTTAAGCATTTATCCCCATCAAAATTAGATACATTGGGAAGAATAGCATTCTTTCGTAATAAAGACACAGCAAGTAGTACTATTACAACAGCTGATTTAGATGATATTAAGAAAGACGAAGGTAAATTAACGAATGAAGTGAATACTTGTTTCCCTTTGATGCTGGATGTGAGTAGTTTTCACGAATATATCCTGGATAGTGTCGAATGTCGATTGAGACTTGAAATGCATTCACCCGCATGGGTAATTATGACTCCATTAAGCGGAAAAACATATAAATATAATATTAATTCCATTAAATTATGGATCGATAAAGTTATTCCGTATACGAATGCATTAATTGCATTGAATTCAAGCATGAGGGCAAACCCGCAGGGGTGTGAATATCTGTTCAAGAAGACATTATTTAAATCATATATTCTGACATCTAATCAAACACAATTGATCGCAGATAATCCTTGGGGACAAGTCATACCCGATAAGATATTTATTATATTAGTTGATATGAAGACATATGATGGAGGATATAATTTTAATCCATTATATTTTCAACATGAAGATTTGAATCATTTCGGGGTTACAATTAATTCAGAAATGATTCTTAATATTGACTGTAAGTTTCCTACCCACGCGAGTAGGTTATATTACGCTACCTTGAAATCTCTGGGTTTGGAGACTGATCATCTGATTACATATAAGAGTTTTCTCCAAGGCAGAACTATATTAGGTGTTGACCTGAGAAGTGAACAGGTTAAGAATGCTATATCTGTCGAGAAGAATGGTAATTTGAGAATAGATATGACATTTGGTAAACCGAAAGATGAGAATAGAATTTGTCTGATGTTTGGTGAAACTAATGCGATTTTAAATATAAATGAAAATAGAACAGTGATAGTGCATACGCGAGTATAGATCATGAATTGTGAAGAAATAAATATTGCCTTGAAACATCATACGGGAAGATATGCCTCGTATTTGGGATGTTTTGCCGCAAATAATATAAATGAAGTTATTATGAGGATAAAAGATAAGCCGGTAATTTTCATCATTAATATATTGAACGATCAAGATGAAAATATGGGTCATTGGATTACTATATATGTGAACAAACACATATTATTATATTTAGATAGTTTCGGGGTGGATTTAAAACATTATACAAATATATATGAGAAAATTATATACAAGAGAAATTTCATGTACGGTATTAATCAGAGGATTCAACATGAAAAATCATTGTTGTGCGTCTTATATGCTATATATTTTGTGTATAAGTTAACAAATTATAGCGTCAAGAAAATTATACCATATTTGTTTAAAGATTTTGGTAGAAATAAATTAAAGAATGACCAATTTATAATGAAATATGCATATGAGCATTTCAATATACCCTCATGTTCAAGTGTATTTGCTAATAATTCAACGTGGAATTATGAAAATCTGTGTAAAATATTGGAATTATAATACGGTGGGGTAGAGGCGTTTAGAGGCGGGGCGAAAGGTTAGAGGCGGGGCGAAAGGTCATAACGCTGCTATAAATGCCCGTGCTGGGTCACTCTTTGCATCTACTGTCATTCAAGTTGGGTCAAGGATGAATCCAATTCAGTACTCCGTTGGAGGTGTCTGCGAGGAGGAGAGAAGACTGCATCCCTGTGTATGTCGGAATAATCCACCTGCGGTAAATGGTAAGTGATTTTTTGTTCATTATCTGAGTGAATCTTGTTCTAATATTGAAAAAATCTTTTTTTACACATAAATGATTTTAGAAGTGTAATGTATTAACCAATAAAACTTTTTAATGCAATTAAAGATATGCCTTATTCTTCTTCTAATCGAGAAATTTTTTTTCTTTGCCAGATGCGAATATAATGCGGTTGTTGGAACTTATTCGCGCAAATCAAATCCGACAGGAGCAAATGATTTGCGAGTTGATGGGATTGTTAGGAGCGAGATCCACCCAGCCTCCTACCCATCCATATGGAGATGCTGTTGCTACCCCTCCTACCAACGAGACTTCTCCCCGACCTCGTGTGGATGTTGAGACTGTGCCTCTTACTCACGGGGTTGATGTTAACGCTTTTATCCAGGATATTGCAACTCCTACCCACGCCGAGATCGACCCTTCTCCCCAGTCTCATATGAGTGGAGAATGTGTTAGTAGTTGTTATTGCGATAAATGCGTATGGAGCGAGATGGAATATTTTATGACAAATTCCCAACCTAGTTCATGTATGGATGAGGATTCCCCCATAAATTATCCGCCAGCTTCATAAATTATGTATGGATGAGGATTCCCCCATTTATTATCCACCAGCTTCCCCCCCAGAAGTTTATTGTATAACAGATGAGGAAGAAGACGACGACCCTGAACAAAATGCACAGAAATTCTACAAGAGAAGAAAAATTACTCTACGTTGATTTTAGTCAATGAATTGTAGCTTTTTTCAATGAAATTGTATTTGTTTGTATTACCAGAAATGTAATGGCTGTATAATAAATAATGAAAAAAAAATATTGTGTATTAGTGTTATCCTGAAATGTGTCTTTCTGATGATGAAAATGTTTTCCCTATGATGTAGGTACTATATCCCCTTATTAACTTGAATGAACTAAAAGGATCGACAAGATTCAGCCTGTGCGCGTGACGTCACTACTATGTCACTAAAAGGATCGACGTGACGTCACTACTATGTGCGCGTGACGTCACTACTATTCCCCTTATGAACTAAAAGGATCGACAAGATTCAACCTGTGTGCGCGTGACGTCACTGACCGCCGAGTAAAACCCTTCTTAGGTCATTTGACTTGTTTAGACCTGTAGTAAGCATGCCTCCATAGGAGGAGCATTTGAATGCTTACCCCCAGAGGGGGGATTCCAAAAACTTGATCCTAGGAATTGGAGAATTTCGAAAACCCCCATAGGGGGGAATCCAAAAAAAAATTGATCCAAGGAGATGGAGACTTTGATTTCGAGAAAAATTTGATCCGAGGAATTGGAGAATTTCGAAACCCCATAATCCAAAGGGATCCGAGGAGATGGAGAATTTCGAAAACCCCATAGGGGGGAATCCAAAAAAAACTTGATCTGAGGAGATGGAGAATTTCGAAAAACCCCATAGGGGGGAATCCAAAAACCT
This sequence comes from Cherax quadricarinatus, assembly GCF_038502225.1. Classification (NCBI taxonomy): domain Eukaryota; kingdom Metazoa; phylum Arthropoda; class Malacostraca; order Decapoda; family Parastacidae; genus Cherax; species Cherax quadricarinatus. The sequence continues at coordinate 36,840,574 of NC_091292.1, forward strand.
TGATCCGAGGAGTGGAGACTTTGATTTCGAGAAATTTTTGGGATGGGGGGTGAAAGTGGGAGGGGGAACCCAAAAAACTTGATCCGAGGAGATGGAGAATTTCGAAAACCCCCATAGGGGGGGGGGAATCCAAAAACTTGGATTTCGAGAAATTTTGGGGTGGGGGTGAAAGTGAGAAAAAACTTGATCCGAGGAGATCAAGAAAATGAAAATTCGAAAAAAATCGGAAAAAAAATTCGAGGCGCGGGGGCGATCCGGACGACGCTGCAGAAGGCGCAGCAGAAGGCGCGGGCGGGGGTCGCGAAGGGCGCGGGCGGGCGCGCGGGCGGGGGCGGGCGCGCGCGGGGGGCGCGCGGGCGGGCGGGGTCGCGGGCGCGCGGCGCGACGGTGGGGTCGCGAAGGGGGGGGGGGTCGTGGGTGGGGGGTATTGGTTGGGGGGTCAAGGGTGAGGTACTCTCGAGGGCGAGGTCAAGGTCAAAACCGGAAGTAACACCTAGGTGTGAAAAGGTGACCCTCCAGCTGCTGGTCCTAGACCGGATACACCGCTCTGTGGAAGGCCCTAAACCGGAAGTCCTCGCTCTGTGGAAGGCCCTAAAACCGGATACACCGCCCAGCCCCCCCCCTAAAACCGGATACACTATTCGGCACGACATATATATATATATATATATATATATATATATATATATATATATATATATATATATATATATATATATATATATTATATATATATATATATATATATATATATATATATATATATATATATATATATATATATATATATATATATATATATATATATATATATATATATATATATATATATATGTATTTATTTATTTATTTATTTATTTATGACTGGCTATGGTACCCCATATGACTGGCCATGGTGGCTCACTTGACTAATTATGGTGACTCACGTGACTCACCAGGGTGGTGCCCATTATTGGCAAGGTTGTCCACATGTCTGATCGGTGTGGTCCACATGATTGTCCATGGTGGCCCACATGATTAGCCAATGTGGTTCACATTACTTGCTGGGGTGGCCAGCACGAATAACAATTGTGGTCTACATGACGGGCCAGGGTGGGCCACATGACTGGCCAGAATAGTCCACGTAACTTACCAGTGTTGCCTACATGATTGGTCAATGTGGTTCACACAACTGGCTAGGGTGGCCCACATAGATAGCAAGGGTGGTACACATGGCTGGCCAGCGTGCCTACATAGCTAGCAGGGGTGGCTCACATGACTAGCTGGTGTGGTTCACATGGCTGACTGGGGTGGCACATATGGCTAACTAGAGTGGCTCACATGGCTGACTGGCTTAGCTCACATATCTGAGTAGGTTGGCTCACATGGCTATCAGGAGTGGTTCATGTGGCTGGCTAAGGTGGCTCACATGACTGGCAGGGGCTGCTCACACGGTTGGCCGGTGAGGTTCACACGACTTGCTGTTGTGGCTCAAATGGGTGGCAGGAGTGATTCACATAATAGGCCTGGATGACCCACATGGTTGGCTGGGGTGGTTCACATGACTGGCTGGGGTGGTTAAATGACTGGTTGTGGAGGCCGATATGAGTGGCTCTGGTGGCTCACATGACTGGCTGGGATGGTTCACATGGCTGACTGGGGTAGTTTAGCTGGCTAGGGTGGCCCGTATGGCCGACTGGGATAGTTCATATAGCTGGCTAGGGTAGCTCACATTGCTGGCTGGGATAGTTCATATAGCTGGCTAGGGTGGCTCACATGGCTGGCTGGGATAGTTCATGTAGGTGGCTAGGGTGGCTCACATGACTGGCTGGGGTAGTTCACATAGCTGGCTAGGGTGGCTCACATGGCTGGTTGGGGTAGTTCATGTAGGTGGGTAGAGTGGCTCACATGACTGGCTGGGATAGTTCATATAGCTGGCTAGGGTGGCTCACATGGCTGGCTGGGGCAGTTTATGCAGGAGGCTAGGGTAGCTCACATGGCTGGCTGGGGTAGTTCATGCAGGTGGCTAGGGTGGCTCACATGACTGGCTGGGGTAGTTTATGTAGGAGGCTAGGGTAGCTCACATTGCTGGCTGGGGTAGTTCATGTAGGTGGCTAGGGAGGCTCACATGACTGACTGGGGTAGTTTATGTAGGTGGCTAGGGTACCTCACATGGCTGGCTGGGGTAGTTCATGTAGGTGGCTAGGGTGGCTCACATGACTGGCTGGGGTAGTTCATGTAGGTGGCTAGGGTGGCTCACATGACTGGCTGGGGTAGTTCATGTAGGTGGCTAGGGTGGCTCACATGGCTGGTTGGGGTAGTTCACGTAGGTGGCTAGGGTGGCTCATGGTTAGCTGGGGTAGTTCATGTAGGTGGCTAGGGTGGCTCAAATGGCTGGCGTGTAGGGGCTAGTTCCTGACTGGCAGGGGTAGTTTATAGGTGGCTAGGGTGGCTCACATGACTGGCTGGGGTAGTTCATGTAGGAGGCTAGGGTGGCTCAAATGGCTGGCTGGGGTAGTTCATGTAGGTGGCTAGGGTGGCTCACATGACTGGCTGGGGTAGTTCATGTAGGTGGCTAGGGTGGCTCATATGACTGGCTGGGGTAGTTCATGTAGGTGGCTAGGGTGGCTCACATGGCTGGCTGGGGTAGTTCATGTAGGTGGCTAGGGTGGCTCAAATGGCTGGCTGGGGTAGTTCATGTAGGTGGCTAGGGTGGCTCACATGGCTGGCTGGGGTAGTTTATGTAGGTGGCTAGGGTGGCTCATATGACTGGCTGGGGTAGTTCATGTAGGAGGCTAGGGTGGCTCATATGGCTGGCTGGGGTAGTTCATGTTGGTGGCTAGGGTAGCTCACATGGCTGGCTGGGGTAGTTCACGTAGGTGGCTAGGGTGGCTCACATGGCTGGCTGGGGTAGTTCATGTAGGTGGCTAGGGTGGCTCACATGGCTGGCTGGGGTAGTTCGTGTAGGAGGCTAGGGTAGCTCACATGGCTGGCTGGGGTAGTTCATGTAGGAGGCTAGGGTGGCTCACGTGACTGGCTGGGGTAGTTCATTTAGGTGGCAAGGGTGGCTTACATGACTGGCTGGGGTAGTTTATGTAGGTGGCTAGGGTAGCTCACATGCCTGGCTGGGGTAGTTCATGTAGGTGGCTAGGGTGGCTCACATGACTGGCTGGGGTAGTTCACGTAGGAGGCTAGGGGAGCACTCATGGCTGGCTGGGGTAGTTCATGTAGGAGGCTATTGTGGCTCACATAACTGGCTGGGGTAGTTCATGTAGGTGCCTAGGGTGGCTCACATGACTGGCTGGGGTAGTTCATGTAGGTGGCTAGGATGGCCCATATGGCTGGCTGGGGGAGTTCATGTAGGTGGCTAGGGTGGCTCACATGGCTGGCTGGGGTAGTTCATGTAGGAGGCAAGGGTAGCTCACATGGCTGGCTTGGGTAGTTCATGTAGGAGGCTTGGGTGGCTCACATGACTGGCTGGGGTAGTACATGTAGGTGGCTAGGGTGGCTCACCTGACTGGCTGGGGTAGTTCATGTAGGTGGCTAGGGTGGCTCACATGGCTGGCTGGGGTAGTTCATGTAGGTGGCTAGGGTAGCTCACATGGCTGGCTGGGGTAGTTCATGTAGGAGGCTAGGGTAGCTCACATGGCTGGCTGGGGTAGTTCATGTAGGAGGCTAGGGTGGCTCACATGACTGGCTGGGGTAGTTCATGTAGGTGGCTAGGGTGGTTCACATGACTGGCTGGGGTAGTTCATGTAGGTGGCTAGGGTGGCTCACATGGCTAGCTGGGGTAGTTCATGTAGGTGGCTAGGGTAGCTCACATGGCTGGCTGGGGTAGTTCGTGTAGGTGGCTAGGGTGGCTCACCTGACTGGCAGGGGTAGTTTATGTAGGTGGCTAGGGTAGCTCACATGGCTGGCTGGGGTAGTTCATGTAGGAGGCTAGGGTGGCTCACATGGCTGGCTGGGGTAGTTCATGTAGGAGGTTAGGGTAGCTCTCATGGCTGGCTTGGGTAGTTCATGTAGGAGGCTATTGTGGCTCACATAACTGGCTGGGGTAGGTCATGTAGGTGACTAGGGTGGCTCACATGGCTGGCTGGGGTAGTTCATGTAGGTGGCTAGGGTGGCTCACATGGCTGGCTGGGGTAGTTCATGTAGGAGGCTAGGGTAGCTCACATAGCTGGCTGGGGTAGTTCATGTAGGAGGCTAGGGTGGCTCACATGACTGGCTAGGGTAGTATATGTAGGTGGCTAGGGTGGCTCATGACTGGCTGGGGTAGTTTATGTAGGTGGCTAGGGTAGCTCACATGGCTGGCTGGGGTAGTTCATGTAGGTGGCTAGAGTAGCTCACATGGCTGGCTGGGGTAGTTCATGTAGGAGGCTAGGGTGGCTCACATGACTGGCTGGGGTAGTTCATGTAGGTGGCTAGGGTGGCTCACATGACTGGCTGGGGTAGTTCATGTAGGTGGCTAGGGTGGCTCACATGGCTGGCTGGGGTAGTTCATGTAGGTGGCTAGGGTAGCTCACATGGCTGGCTGGGGTAGTTCGTGTAGGTGGCTAGGGTAGCTCACATTGCTGGCTGGGGTAGTTCATGTAGGAGGCTAGGGTGGCTCACATGACTGGCTCGGGTAGTTCATGTAGGTGGCTAGGGTGGCTCACATGACTGGCTGGGGTAGTTCATGTAGGTGGCTAGGGTGGCTCACATGGCTGGCTGGGGTAGTTCATGTAGGAGGCTAGGGTGGCTCACATGGCTGGCTGGGGTAGCTGGGGTAGTTCATGTAGGTAGGAGGCTCGGGTCGCTCACAAGGCTGGCTGGGGTAGTTCATGTAGGAGGCTAGGGTGGCTCACATGGCTGGCTGGGGTAGATCATATAGATGGCTAGGGTGGCTCACATGACTGGCTGGGGTAGTTCATGTAGGTGGCTAGGGTGGCTCACATGGCTGGCTGGGGTAGTTCATGTAGGTGGCTAGGGTAGCTCACATGGCTGGCTGGGGTAGTTCATGTAGGTGGCTAGAGTAGCTCACATGGCTGGCTGGGGTAGTTCATGTAGGAGGCTAGGGTGGCTCACATGACTGGCTGGGGTAGTTCATGTAGGTGGCTAGGGTGGCTCACATGGCTGGCTGGGGTAGTTCATGTAGGTGGCTAGAGTAGCTCACATGGCTGGCTGGGGTAGTTCATGTAGGAGGCTAGGGTGGCTCACATGACTGGCTGGGGGTAGTAGGTCGTGTAGGTGGCTAGGGTGGCTGGCTACCATGTAGGTGGCTGGCAGGGGTAGCTTTATGTAGTTTATGTAGATGGCTAGGGTAGCTCACATGGCTGGCTGGGGTAGTTCATGTAGGAGGCTAGGGTGGCTCACATGGCTGGCTGGGGTAGTTCATGTAGGAGGCTAGGGTAGCTCTCATGGCTGGCTTGGGTAGTTCATGTAGGAGGCTTTTGTGGCTCACATAACTGGCTGGGGTAGGTCATGTAGGTGACTAGGGTGGCTCACATGGCTGGCTGGGGTAGTTCATGTAGGTGGCTAGGGTGGCTCACATGGCTGGCTGGGGTAGTTCATGTAGGAGGCTAGGGTAGCTCACATAGCTGGCTGGGGTAGTTCATGTAGGAGGCTAGGGTGGCTCACATGACTGGCTAGGGTAGTATATGTAGGTGGCTAGGGTGGCTCATGACTGGCTGGGGTAGTTTATGTAGGTGGCTAGGGTAGCTCACATGGCTGGCTGGGGTAGTTCATGTAGGTGGCTAGAGTAGCTCACATGGCTGGCTGGGGTAGTTCATGTAGGAGGCTAGGGTGGCTCACATGACTGGCTGGGGTAGTTCATGTAGGTGGCTAGGGTGGCTCACATGACTGGCTGGGGTAGTTCATGTAGGTGGCTAGGGTGGCTCACATGGCTGGCTGGGGTAGTTCATGTAGGTGGCTAGGGTAGCTCACATGGCTGGCTGGGGTAGTTCGTGTAGGTGGCTAGGGTAGCTCACATTGCTGGCTGGGGTAGTTCATGTAGGAGGCTAGGGTGGCTCACATGACTGGCTCGGGTAGTTCATGTAGGTGGCTAGGGTGGCTCACATGGCTGGCTGGGGTAGTTCATGTAGGAGGCTAGGGTGGCTCACATGGCTGGCTGGGGTAGTTCATGTAGGAGGCTAGGGTGGCTCACATGACTGGCTGGGGTAGTTCATGTAGGTGGCTAGGGTGGCTCACATGGCTGGCTGGGGTAGTTCATGTAGGAGGCTAGGGTAGCTCACATGGCTGGCTGGGGTAGTTCATGTAGGAGGCTAGGGTGGCTCACATGGCTGGCTGGGGTAGTTCATATAGGTGGCTAGGGTGGCTCACATGACTGGCTGGGGTAGATCATATAGCTGGCTAGGGTGGCTCACATGACTGGCTGGGGTAGTTCATGTAGGTGGCTAGGGTGGCTCACATGGCTGGTTGGTGTATTTCATGTAGGTGGCTAGGGTGGCTCACATTACTGGCTGGTGTAGTTCATATAGGTGGCTTGGGTGGCTCACATGACTGGCTGGGGTAGTTCATATATGTGGCTAGGGTGGCTCACATGACTGGCTGGGGTAGTTTATGTAGGTGGCTAGGGTGGCTCACATGGCTGGCTTGGGTAGTTCATGTAGGTGGCTAGGGTGGCTCACATGACTAGCTGGGGTATTTCATATAGCTGGTTAGGGTGACTCATTCTGTGTACGTCTTGAAAGTCTCTAACTGATGCTGACTAAACTCAAAACTCCTGGACACTGTGGTGTATACCAACGCTAGTGTAACCCACCTGTGACAACCCTGTATACCGACGCTAGTGTACTCCACCTGTGACAACCCTGCATACCCACGTTAGTGTACCCTTCCTGTAATAACCCTATATACCGACGCTAGTATACCCAAGCTGTGACAACCCTTCATACCCACGCTAGTGTGCCCCACCTGTGACATCCCTTCATACCCTCTCTAGTCTGCCCGTATCTGTAGCAACTTTTTATACCCCATCTGTGACAACTCTGCTTACCCATAATGGTTTACCCCCATATGCCAGTGCTCACACTCTGGTATGTCACCACCTTTGACATGTTTGCAGGTTGGTGCTAGTCCCTCACCTACTGAAGCACTCTACCACCTCGTGACTTTAACACCTCGTGAGCAGTAGAAATACTGGTATAATGTTTTTCTTACCACTAGCCGTCGATACACAGGCATCAGCTCACAACCGAGAAGCCGATGTCGTATACTGGTCGAGGGAAGATACTGTTGGACACTTCTTACTCCATCTGCCGCTGTTCACTTAGCATAATTTAGTCGATTGTTGTGTGCATCATCCTAGAATAAAAAACTTTAATGATTCTAAAGAGCATGAGCCGTATTTCTTGGCTTTTTTATCGTTAATGAAGAATAGACACGTGACAGAACACGTTTAAATTGGAACATCTCATAGCTTTGTCAGAACTGTTGCAGTAAAATAATGGTTAACAGTATTTCTTTTCTTTAGTATTGTCAGTGGTACGCCACTGAGATGCATCTTTCTTGGATTACCCAGAGTTATTAACCCTACCTGGTTAACACAGACAATATCTTCTTGGAGGCAGTGAGGGAAGGTATTATGATTGTGGGCACGTCCGGTTGCCTCGGCGGTCAGGTCGGGGTTCCAGGCAGCTCACTTTAGACCCTCATTTAGAGCAGCCCGCCGTAGTTAGTGCAGATTATACTCCTGGGGGTTGGTAATTAACCTCCCTCGACGCGACGACCTCCAGGTGAGCAAGAGGCAAGGAGATAATACCTCACGTCAGACTCGCGTCCACTCTGCTTATGGTCACTCAAAATGTCAAGTTTCTTCGGTTACTAGTAACGAAAAGTTACTTTTCTTTAATGGTTTTGGACAAACTGTTCTCGCGCACAAAAAAAAAAAAAAAATCGTAATTCTTTACAGTACACTGGGTATTCATGTGCACTTGTGTGTGCGTGTGTGTGTGTGTGTCTGTGAGTGTGTGTACTCACCTAATTGTGGTTGCAAGGGTCGAGACTCAGCTCCTGGCCCTGCCTGTGTGTGTGTGTGTGTGTGTGTGTGTGTGTGTGTGTGTGTGTGTGTGTGTGTGTGTGTGTCTGTGAGTGTGTGTACTCACCTAGTTGTACTCACCTAGTTGAGGTTGCGGGGTTCGAGTCCGAGCTCCTGGCCCCGCCTATTCACTGATCGCTACTAGGTCACTCTCTCTGAACCGTGAACTTTATCATACCTCTGCTTAAAGCTATGTATGGATCCTGCCTCCACTACATCGCTTCCCAAACTATTCCACTTACTGACTACTCTGTGGCTGAAGAAATACTTCCTAACATCCCTGTGATTCATCTGTGTCTTCAGCTTCCAACTGTGTCCCCTTGTTACTGTGTCCAATCTCTGGAACATCCTGTCTTTGTCCACCTTGTCAATTCCTCTCAGTATTTTGTATGTCGTTTTCATGTCCCCCCTATCTCTCCTGTCCTCCAGTGTCGTCAGGTTGATTTCCCTTAACCTCTCCTCGTAGGACATACCTCTTAGCTCTGGGACTAGTCTTGTTGCAAACCTTTGCACTTACTCTAGTTTCTTTACGTGCTTGGCTAGGTGTGGGTTCCAAACTGGTGCCGTATACTCCAATATGGGCCTAACGTACACGGTGTACAGGGTCCTGAACGATTCCTTATTAAGATGTCGGAATGCTGTTCTGAGGTTTGCTAAGCGCCCATATGCTGCAGCAGTTATTTGATTGATGTGCGCTTCAGGAGATGTGCCTGGTGTTATACTCACCCCAAGATCTTTATCCTTGAGTGAGGTTTGTAGTCTCTGGCCCCCTAGACTGTACTCCGTCTGCGGTCTTCTTTGCCCTTCCCCAATCTTCATGACTTTGCACTTGGTGGGATTGAACTCCAGTAGCCAATTGCTGGACCAGGTCTGCAGCCTGTCCAGATCCCTTTGTAGGTCTGCCTGGTCTTCGATCGAGTGAATTCTTCTCATCAACTTCACGTCATCTGCAAACAGGGACACCTCAGAGTCTATTCCTTCTGTCATGTCGTTCACAAATACCAGAAACAGCACTGGTCCTAGGACTGACCCCTGTGGGACCCCGCTGGTCACAGGTGCCCACTCTGACACCTCGCCACGTACCATGACTCGCTGCTGTCTTCCTGACAAGTATTCCCTGATCCATTGTAGTGCCTTCCCTGTTATCCCTGCTTGGTCCTCCAGTTTTTGCACCAATCTCTTGTGTGGAACTGTGTCAAACGCCTTCTTGCAGTCCAAGAATATGCAATCCACCCACCCTCTCTCTCTTGTCTTACTGCTGTCATGTCCAGAACTCCAGTAGGTTTGTGACACAGGATTTCCCGTCCCTGAAACCAAGTTGGCTGCTGTTGATGAGATCATTCCTTTCTAGGTGTTCCACTACTCTTCTCCTGATAATCTTCTCCATGATTTTGCATACTATACATGTCAGTGACACTGGTCTGTAGTTTAATGCTTCATGTCTGTCTCCTTTTTTAAAGATTGGGACTACATTTGCTGTCTTCCATGCCTCAGGCAATCTCCCTGTTTCGATAGATGCATTGAATATTGTTGTTAGGGGTACACATAGCGCCTCTGCTCCCTCTCTCAATACCCATGGGGAGATGTTATCTGGCCCCATTGCCTTTGAGGTATCTAGCTCACTCAGAAGCCTCTTCACTTCTTCCTCGGTTGTGTGCACTGTGTCCAGCACATGGTGGTGTGCACCACCTCTCCGTCTTTCTGGAGCCCCTTCTGTCTCCTCTGTGAACACTTCTTTGAATCTCTTGTTGAGTTCCTCACATACTTCACGGTCATTTCTTGTTGTCTCTCCTCCTTCCTTCCTTAGCCTGAATACCTGGTCCTTGACTGTTGTTTTCCTCCTGATGTGGCTGTACAACAGTGTCGGGTCAGATTTGGCTTTCGCTGCTATGTCATTTTCATATTGTCTTTGGGCCTCCCTTCTTATCTGTGCATATTCGTTTCTGGCTCTACGACTGTTCTCCTTATTCTCCTGGGTCCTTTGCCTTCTATATTTCTTCCATTCCCTAGCACACTTGGTTTTTGCCTCATTGCACCTTTGGGTAAACCAAGGGCTCATCCTGGCTTTTTCATTATTCCTGTTACCCTTGGGTACAAACCTCTCCTCAGCCTCCTTGCATTTTGTTGCTACATATTCCATCATCTCATTAACTGGCTTCCCTGCCAGTTCTCTGTCCCACTGAACCCCGTTCAGGAAGTTCCTCATTCCTGTGTATTCCCCTTTCTTGTAGTTTGGCTTCATTCGTCCTGGCCTTCCTGCTTCTCCCTCCACTTGTAGCTCTACTGTGTATTCGAAGCTTAAAACCACATGGTCACTGGCCCCAAGGGGTCTTTCATATGTGATGTCCTCATTATCTGCACTACTCAAGGTGAGT
>NC_091292.1:36855962-36958462 GCF_038502225.1 Cherax quadricarinatus
TCTTTACATTCCTTTAACACCCTTGCAAACAGTTTATCAGGGCCTGGTGATTTGTTAGGTTTTAGTTTCTCTCTTTGTCTGAAGACCATGTCACTAATTACCGCAATCGTGCATAGCTTATTATCGTCCTGTTGTACATAATCTATTATTTCTGGAATTTCACTAGTACTTTCCTGGGTGAAAACTGAGAGGAAGCACGTATTGAGAATTTCACACATATCCCTATCACTGTCAGTGATCTGACCAGAGTTACTCTTAAGTGGGCCAATCTTGTCCCTAATCTTACTTCTGTGTACCTGAAAGAACCCTTTTGGGTTAGTCTTTGACAAATCCCTTGCGACCTTAGCCTATAATCCCTTTTTCGCTTTTCTTATTCCTTTCTTTATTTCTTTCTTTAATTTAATATATTGATTTCTTAACTGCCCATCCCCCTTTTTGATACGCCTATATGTGCCTCTCTTTTGACCAATGAGATGTTTTAATCTATTGTTCATCCATTTGGGAACAGTTTTGTTAGATCTAATTTCCCTACTCGGAACAAAAGCTGTCTGGGCAGCTAGAACTATGCTCTGAAAAACGTCATATTGGCAACCAAGATCACCTACCTGACCCATAGTCAGGACACCCCAATTTAGCCCACCCAGGCAATTTTTCAGTTCCATGAAGTCGGCCAAGCGAAAATCTGGGACAGAGATTGGATTGCAGTTATCTGGGTAATTCCATGATATATTGAAACTAAGTGATTTGTGATCACTTTCCCCAAGCTCATCATTATCCTCATGATTATTAATTAGTGACTCTTTGTTGGCAAGAACCAAGTCTAGCAGATTGTTTTCTCTACTTCTGTCACAACCTGTTCTAAAAAGCAATCCTGAACCGTATCAAGAAAATCACTAGACTCAAGATTTCCTGTCATATTGTTCCAATCAATTTGTCTAAAGTTAAAATCTTTCATTAACACAACATTTTCATATCTAGATGCCTTATGAATTTCGTCCCACAACAGCCTAATTCACTCCCTATCAAGGTTTGGGGACCTATAAATCACGCTCAAAGTTAATTTGTCACAACCCTCTAGAAACTGTAACCAAACAGATTCTGTGTTCGATGTTTCTAATCTTATATCTTGTCCAAGAAAACAATTTAAATTTTCTCTGAAATACATCACCACTCCATCCTTCCTGTTGACCCGATCAGTGTGGAATAGTTTATAACCCTGTATGTTGCATTCTAAAGGCATTTTTCTATCTTTCAGGTTGAACCAGGTCTCTGTTATACCAATAATATCTATATTACCTACACTTGCAAATAATCTTAGCTCATCTATATTATTTCTTAGACTCCTACTATTTGTATAGTAAACAATAAGGGAGCTAGTCACTCGTTGCCTCTGCTATCTCTCTTTGTTTGTTGATCAGTTGATTTGCCATTACTAGCAACTTTATTTTGAATATTGTCTTTTAAACATATCCCTGAGGTATCCAGGTAATAACTACTGTTTTTAACCCTAATACTCCAGCCTGATTGTTTCCCACAAACACCCATACCTCTATAATCTATCAGTTTAAATTCCTAGACAAGTCATCAATTACCCTCTCAATTGAATTGGCTAAAGCAACCACTCCATCCTCAGAGAGATGAACCCCATCCCTTGCATACATATCATGTCTGCCAAAGAATAGGTCGCAGTTATCAATGAATGGGATTCCAAGTTCCTTGCAGTACCTGTCTATTCAGCAATTTATACCAATTGCCCCAGACATCCATTTATTGCCCACTCCCTTTCTAGGCAAGATGCTACATATGACTGGGATCCCTCCCTTAGACCTAACTACTTCTATGACTGACCTGTACTTATGCAGTAGCTCCTGTCTCCTGCCCTTCCCAATGACATTACCCGCTGCACTAAGACAGATAATGGGCTTGTTCCCATTACCTGACGTAATATTATCCAAACTGCTGACTATGTCACCAACACCAGCTCCAGGAAGGCACACCCTCTGTCTGACCTTTCTGTCTCTGTTACAAAAAGCAATAAACTTTTATCATCACTTATCAATGCTGTCCAGTCCTCAGCGTTTGTCCCTGATGAGGATAAACGCTCCATAGCGTCGTTTGCTAAAATAGCAGCTTTTGAGGCAATCAAAGACCTAATGCGCCTGCTTCTGTGTGTGCTTATGAGGCTAATCCTCCAACTGTGATGATGGAACCACTTACAGCCCTTAATCATGTACGTGCCCCCAGGGTACTTTTCCGTGTGTCAAAAGTAATTTCACACCTATGCCTCAATCTGCACCACCTCTTGTTTGTGCCACAGCGACAAATCGTGGTAGTCAACCATTGCAGCGATCACCAAAGACCAGTGTACAGAGTCATTATTAACCTCATAGTATTCATAGTACATTCAGTAACCATAGTCAGCGGACTTGTTACAACTGTGGTTTCCGTGGCCATATTGCAATTAATTGCCCTGATAGTCACCCCAAGAGGCGTCATACTGACGATGAGTACCAGTTTGATCTGCTGTACTGTACTTATCATAGAATACATGGACATGACACATCTGAGTGCAATGCTCTCTACAACCTTCAGTACTCTAGATCTTTCCGTGGCCGTTCTAACCGCAGAACCAGGAGAGGAAACAGAGGTCGTGGTTTTCAGACTAACCAGAACCAGGCTCATTCTTCCAATTCAGGGAAATTCCAGCGCCCCAGTCAAACCGTCCCATGGTGACAGTAGGAGATAATGAGTACACCATCCCCGTTCACAATTCCTTTGATGCTTTAAGCAGTCTCGAGAATGCCAATCCCACTGATGATGTTGCTTCACACGTCTCTGACGTAGATGATTTTGGGGATGAAGTGGAGCAAACCTTTTCTGATGACAACCCTCCTTTTTGTTTGCACATAACTTTCAATGCAACGATAGGTCCCATAGTGCAAGCATCTGTTCATAATGTGCCCGTTCATGTGTTCATAGACTCTGGTGCGCAAGTCAATATTATCACAGACAGAACAGAGGACTCACAGGTAAGGACCCACTAGGGGCGAGGGGCAAGTGGGGACAGCTCGAAGAATAGTCGGTGAGAGGAATGTCTTGAGTCGAAGAGAGAAGAGTCAGGACTAGACCCAACAGCTAAGCCTTGGAAGCAGACGGAAACAGCAACACAAAAAAACAGGAGAAAACTCAGTTGTCGTCCGGCTGGCAAGCTATCTGCATCTTGCATTCTTGATGTTGATTGGCGGCTGGCAGAAGCTGGAGGCGTGGTCAAGGGAGGCTAGTTTCTTGATTGGTCAGGTGTCGTTAAAGTGTGAGTCAGGAGTTACATCATTTCTTCAGTGTTGGAGGCATTCCTTATGTTGTGCAGTTGTTGGGAGAAAACGATGAGTAGTCTTGTAATCTTGGGTCGAAATGCTGGGTCGGCTTGTAACTGGTCAATAATCATCTTGAGTGCTGTGAAGGAGCAATGGGTTCCTTTACGATTTGTAAACTTGACTGTTCTGTCGAGTAATTTCTCGTACAAAGTGTCGACATTCATGGTGGGTTCTTGGTCAGGAGTCATATAAAAAGTTCTATCTTTCCAGTGCAGCTATTGATCTCGGTGTTGGTCTTCTGTATTAATTCGTCGAGTGATGACTGGAGAGGTTTTTGTTGGTGGTTGCAGCGTTGAAGGTTCATTCAATGTTGGTCATTATTCATTCATTAAAGATTTGCCGGTACTTCCGGCCCGGGTCTCTCCAGATGGTGACCCGGCGGTGGCCCCCGGGGCGGGGGTGTCGATCGTCTTCTTCATTCTTCTATCTTCTCTCTTGGGCCCTCCGGTTGGAGGGTAACTTCTTCTTCTATCTTGCACTGACTCCCCAAGTGGGGAGTGTCTTCTTTCTTTCTCGTCGGCAGGCATCGCAAGGTCAAGGGTCTTCAGGCACTTGTAGCCCCGTCAAATGTTGGTAGTGTGGCATTGGTTCTAGGTGATTCAGACTTTTACCTAGAAAGCGGTACAGGCTCCATTGGATTTTTTTTTTTTTTTTTTTTTTTTTTTTTTTTTTTTTTTTAATTTTTTCAAGCGGGGGGGGAGAGGAGGTAGGGGAGTGAAAGAAGGAAGAGTAGGAGAGGTGATAGATGGAGCGTAGTGGCGACTCGTAGTTGTATGTGGCGGCGTCATCGAGGTGGTGGATGGGCAGCCAGGATGGGGATGAGAGTTCCCAGGTCTTGGGTGGCGAGGTACACCAGCCGGGCTGCGGTGTCTTCTCGGTTCGGGTCCCCAGGCGCCATTGGGAAGTGCCTTCGTCGGAGTGGCACCGTCGCTGGACAGTCGAGGAGGTAGTGCACTAGTGGACCTGGGACCATCTGGTTGCAATGGCAGCAGCGCTCCTCTCGCACGCGGTCAATGAGTCTTCTGGCAGTAGGGTAGCCAAGTCGCAGCCGGTGGACCCCAACCTGCAACTTCCTGTCTAGCCTCCGCATGCTCGTCGGGGGCTCCCCACGGGTCGCCCTGTCATACCAGATCCGGCTCCGCGATGTGCCTGGCCCTGGTAGCGGGCGCCTGGCTGCATCAGCTGCCCACAGATCCACCTGCCTTCGGCTGATAGCAATGGTGGTCACTGGCTGGGCCTCAAGGGTTGCCGACTTCGCCGCTCGATCTGCCGCATCATTCCCAGCGAGGTCGATGTGGCTTGGTATCCAGTTGATTGTTGCTTGCTGTCCCTGCTCCTTAAGTGTCTGCAGGTCCTTCCTGATGGCAGTAATTAGCCGGATGTTGTCCCTGGGCTCCCTGTGCATGACGGCCTGGATCGCCGCTCTGGAGTCCACATGAATGACTGGGGGTCGCCGATGATCCAGGAGTGCGTGTTGCAGGGCCCTCTGGATGGCATGGAGTTCTGCCTGGAGAATTGTGCAGTGATCTTGGAGACGCCATCCAGCCGTCAGAGTGGCATGGTGCACCCCGGCACCTGTGCGGCCAGCCTCTGGATCCCGGGAGCCATCGGTGTAATATACGGCGCACCCAGGGTGCTCTGCTGCTGCAATACTCACTGCAGCCCATTGCTGCAGCACGTGTTGTGGACAGTGACGCTTGCTAACTGGGAGGTCTTGGATGTGGGTCACAACTGCTTCTGGTGCCCAGGGCGGGAGTACAGAGTACCCCGCCACAGGCCGGTCACAGCCCTTGTCGACTATAAGCGCCATGGGGAGGAGTTTGCTTGCTACATCAGCCGCTGACCACACCCACAGCCGGCCAGGAGACTCCCTGAGGTCTCCCTGTTGCCGTTCAAGGAGGTGTTGCAGCAGTCCCTCTCCACCGGGGAGTTGTACGTACTTGGCCACCCTCCTGGCTGCCACAAGGGCGATTCTGTCGCGTAGCGGCTGCAATTGAGCCTCATGATTCAGGGGCACAGTGTTCGTCCACCTCGGCGCCCCCAACATGATCCGAGCTGCAGTATTTTGGACGACGTTGAGTCTTCGAAGGTGCGTTGGGCGGGCATGGACAAGGGTAAGTGCCCCATAGTCGATGAGAGAGTGCACCGCCTGCACATAGAATAATCGGAGAATGTCACGGCTGGCCCCTGACCTAGGGCTGGCGAGGGCCCGCATGGCGGTGACCCGTTGCATGGTCCGCTCTCTGACGTACTCCGCCTGATTCCGAAAGGAGAGCCGATTGTCGATGTGCACTCCCAGGTACAGGTAGCTACTGACCCAGTCGAGATTGACTCCTGACATCTGCAGTCTCCCCTCCGGCACATTGGCATGCAGGATCATGGCCTTGGATTTTTCTGCTGAGACCTTGAGGCCGAGACGACGGCAGGCGGTGGAGAGGAGGTTAAGGTCACGTTGGGCTCTATGCATCAAACCACATCTCTCGGTGATGATGAGGGCAAGATCATCAGCGTAGCTGAGCAGCTGGGTGCCTAAAGAGAATGGCAGCTGCACCAGCTCATGCATCAGGACATTGAAGAGAGCGGGGCTGAGGACCCCTCCCTGCGGGGTGCCGTTTTCAAGGGGCCTGAGGGTGGACACTTGTCCCTGGAAACGCACTCGTGCACACCTGCCCTGCAGGTATGAAGAGATCCAGGCAAGGAGCCTTCCCTTCACGCCCCTGCCTGCTAGGAGGTCAAGGATGGCTGGTGCGCTGGCAAGCTCAAAGGCTTTCTCGAGGTCCAGGAAGACAACAATTTTGGGTCTCTTGTTTGACCCAATGCCTGCAAGGAGGGTGGTGATGCTCTCTGCTGTGCCCACTCCTCGTGTGAAGCCGTATATGTGACGGTGTTCCGGGCCAAGCTTCCACCGTAGTCGCTCAAGGATCATCCTCTCAGCCGTCTTGGACAGACAGCTGGTGAGAGAGATGGGCCTCATGCTTCCCGGGTCCCTGGGCTTGGGGATGGGCAGGATGATGGCCTCCTTCCACGCAGTGGGGAGTTGTCCAGCCCTCCAGGAGCAGTTGATGACCTCCAAGAGTGCATCATGTCCTGAGGGGCCCGCCCTTGCGATCATACTGTAGGTGATGCCATCCTGGCCGGGGGTGGTGTCGTGTGATGTCCTGAGGGCTGCTTTCAGCTCCCGGTCACTGAAGTCTACATCGGTGTCGTCATGTTCGCAGCATGCAGCCTGTAGCCTGGCAGTCCTGTCTGGGAGGAGGACAGCCTGGAGGTTCTGCACATCTTGTGGCAGGCGTGCTGTTGCTGCCCTGGAAGTGAAGAGGTCGACCAGCCTCTCTGCTTCACCAGCCGGGTCATGGTGAGCACGCGCTGTTCCTCTGCGTTTTCCGGTAGCTATACCTATTTTCGCCCAGATCTCAGACAGGGTAGTGGCATGGCCGAAGGAGGCACACCATTCGAACCACTTTGCCAGGCGGACTCTGTGGGAGATGTGGCGAGCGTGCCGCACCACCTCTCTCAGCAGCCGAAGGGTGTCAGCAGTAGGGTTGCGTCTGTGGAGCCTGCGGGCACAGTTGACACGGTGGTTCTGCTCCTTGACTGTCTCGTCGTAGAACCACCAGTCCCGCTTGATGGTACCTCCAGCCTTGGTAAGTGGGATGGCCACCTCAGCTGCATGGGTGACGGCAGCTTGGAGGTTCTGGGCAGCCGCATCAGGATTGTCAGAGAGGGAGGTCGTCTCCCACCATTGCTGTATGACATCCTGGAAGCACTGCCAGTCCGCCTTCTTGAAATTCCACCGTGGAGGCGGTGTGTATGGGATGTGCTGGGTGAGCGCCAGCGTGGTGACGATCGCGAAGTGGTCGCTGGTGAGAAGTGGGTGGAGTTCCCACCTCACTCCAGGCTGCAGTCTCCGAGAGAGGAGAGTGACATCCAGTCGGTTGCCGCCGTGGTGTGTCGGCTCCCCATTGTTGAGGAGGACGACGTCAGGAACATCATCGAGCACAGCCGCCAAGTGCCTGCCCGTCTCATTGGTATGGGAGACAGAGTGGAGAAGCTCATGATGGGCGTTGATGTCCCCCGCCACGAGCACGCCCTCGAGGCGAGATATGGACAGAGCTGCAACCTCCGAGAGGTCGAGAGTAAACCGTGTGCTCCGGTACACATTGTAAATAGTCAGTGGTCCAGATGGCAGTTGCAGCGTGACAGCTTGCACCTCCACCCCTTCACCGCAGTTGATAGGGTCAGTGACGATCGAGTGGGGGATGCAATTCCGCACATAGATTGCGGTGCCCCTGGCGGGGGGCCCACCACGCTGCAGGTATGCAGAGAACCCAGGGATGCGTGGCTGTGGGGCGGGTGGGGGCTTGACAAGGGTTTCTTGGAACAGAAACACATCTATCTCATCCCGGACTGCCGCCTGGATAGCTAGGTGGAGTTTCTGCCTCAGACCACAGATGTTCCACTGGAGAATTTTTAGGGACTGCCGGGCGACCCGTCGGACTCCATCTCCTCCTGTTCGGCCATGGTCCTCCGGAACACCCGTGCGTGTTCTACCATTTCCTCGGGCGTGAAGACCTGGGTGAGGTGATCTTTCAGGGCTGCTGAGTCGACCCTCTCCAGGAGAGCCATGCTGTACACGGTAGTCAGGAGCTCCTTGCAGACCTGCCTGTCCTTCATTGATGGGAGTAGCATGGATAGCACCTCTACCACAAGCTTGATTACGGTGACAATGTGAACCTGCGAGGTGCCCTCCCTCTGGGGGGACAGGGCTTCCTTGGCTGCGGCCTGAGGTTGTTGGCCCACTCCCGCGATTGTTGCTGCTGCTGACCCGCAGGTCGCGCAGGTCTCCGTGGTTCTCTGTGCCATCTGACTGGGTGCCGCGGCCTGTTTCCTGCTGCACTCGGGTGGGGACTGACTCGGACGGGAAGTCCCTTGCTGGTGTCCTGTCTGGTGCTGAGTAGCCGCAGCTCCTTGAGCAGCGTCCCTGAGCCGGGCTTGTTGTGTTCCTTTGTTCCGTTTCTGCTGAGGCTTCGAGACTTGCCCATGCCGTTGTTCCCCTTGCGGTGCAACTGGTCTCCTCTGTTGCTCCCCCAGTGCTGGGAACTCTCTGCTGTAGGGTGTGGCCGCCGCAGAGGGGCCTGTACTGGCTGCCGCGATTGGCCGGTGATGATAGTTCCATGGGTTGGGGCGTGGAGAGGGGGCATTGGTCGATGTCCCCACCTGTTGCTGTTGGGTGTTTACCGAGTTGGGCTGGGCTGTCGCCGCAGGGGCCATCCGCTGTCGCACCTGTTGCCACCGCTGTACCATGACAGGACAGCCCTGGTTCCATGCGTGGTGTTTCTTGCCGCAGTTGGCGCACTTGGGTTCGGGGCGTGGGGTCTCGGGGGCGGGCTGCTTGAGCAATGCAATGCAATCCTTGGAGTCGTGCTGTTTGCTGCAGACTCCACACTTCTTCACATGTTGGCAGGTAGCCGCGATATGGTTGAAACCCTGGCAGTTGTAGCATTGTAGTGGGCCCTCTACATATGGCCGAATCTTGAACCGCCCCCACACCCCCAGTGCGATGTGGGATGGTAGGGGCCCTCGGTGGTGGATCAACATATTCCGTGTTGGAATCTTGTTGGTCCCGGTGGTCAGCCTCTCTGCCTTGACAATGTTGGTTGCATCGAGGAATCGCTCTGCTGGTATGGGTACAGGGACGTGGAGCACAACCCCCTTGTGCATCTTTTCTTGAGCCAGGAGCTCCCTTATCCTCGGATTCTCTGCAGCCATTGCCTTCAGTCGATCGTATGTGTCCTCGTCGCGCGGCTTCGCCATGATCTCTCCCCTGAGTGTGATGTCGCAGCTGAGCTTGATGGAAGGCACGGTCGCCTCCAGGTTCTTCACCATGTCGTAGTGAGGGATAATGAACTTGTTGAAGGCCACAGTTGGTTGCCTTGCAGCACGGTTCTGAGGTCTTGAGCGCCCCTGTTCCATCTCGTTCTCCTCTGTTGCCTGTGAGGCTTCGTCTGGGTTGGTTGTTCCTGGTGCCATCTGCTGAGGAGGAGGGTCCTGGGTCACTTCCATGGTCCCCATATGTTGGGGGGTGTCCACCTGCTGGGCCGGGCTTGGGTTGGCCTCGGCTGTCCTCATCGTCCCCTGGCCATCTGGGGAAGCAGCTGGGATCAGCTGAGGCGCTTCTGTGGCATCGCCCCTGCAATGCAGGTTGTCCTTGGGTTTCTTCGCTGGCCCTTCCACTTCCTCCACGTCGCCCTGACAGTCGTCGTCGCATGATGACATGGGCCGTTTGCCTCTTGGTTCCTGAGATGACATGGCCGTACAGCCGCCCCAACGAGGCTCGTAGCTGTGTGCCACAGTTCCCAAGACCTATTAACAACGCAGTGGGTTCACAGTGGTTCACAAGCGAGTATCACGTCACTCACTGGTATCGTATTGTGAAGACCTAGGTTACAAATGGATATTTTCCCAAAGCACTGAGCACACACATATGACTCACAATTGCACGAATGGCGCGGGCAATCAGGTGCTATGCGTAAACTAACACAGCACCAGGCACCTGGCGAGCTGTACCAGTGCACGAAGCACACTGGCTGGTCAGTGCCACGCCACAGCACACGTACGAATCACACGAATGCACGACAGATTCGCAATTGTGCGTAAACTAACACAAAACTCACTGCAGAATGTCTTGAAAGAAAAGCACTTAGTCACGAACGTTCCCGTGCGTAGCGATGGCGCGGCGCAGCACGCACGAACGCCCACGAATTATGTTGCCACGGTAGCACACGTATGACTGGCGTGGCTGTGCGTAAACTAACACAGAACACGCCAGACTCACTGCAGAATGTCTTGAAAGAAAAGCACTTAGTCACGAAATTTCCTGTGAGAAACCATGCGTAAACTAACATGGACCTCACAGGGAACATCCCAGCATTCGTGCGTGCTCTCACGAATGCGTGGTCCACGCACGAAGGCGCGAACCTGCGTAAACTAACACAGGTCGGCGAGAAGGAGTCACTCTGAACACTGAGCGATCCACTCTGAACACTCCAAAACCTCCGTATCGCGTTCTAAGGTCTATGACTGATATCAGCAGAGGGGTGCCGTGCACAACCACACTCCACCGAGGTCAGGCAGCGAGTCTTCAATGTTGGTGTCTCCGCTACGGAGTGTATAGAAGGCTGTGGTGGAATCGTGGCTTCTGATTGGTCCATTTGTGTAGTGGTGAGTGGAGGCGAAGGAATGATATTTGCGCCGCCACGACGAGCCAATCGACGAATAGGAGGTGTGGTGCTGTCTTGGATGTTATCAGGTGAATATTGATTGGAGGATTCAAAAGAGGATGCGTCGACGTTATCAATTATTAATTCCTTCAAGTCATCTGGCGCTTCAAAACGGACAATCTTCGGGATTATTTTAAAAATCTCAGCTGATGGTGGACTTGCAGGGAAGTTAAATGATGGCATGTTGTTAAGTGCAAGAAGTTCATTAATAGTCGTGTTGAAAGAGCCAGGTTTTGCAGCATTTTGCACGTGAGCAAACATCATGCAGTAATAGAATATGGTAGAGATATCATCAGGTGGAGGTTGGGTAGTGAGAGGTGGTGGAGACGACTGTTGAGTGGCTTGTAGAATCTTGGATGTTGTAGATTGAATCTTGGCAATTGCAGCGTATGTAGGAGAGGTTCCAGATGACTTCTTTGTTTCTTCCTTCAGTTTCTTAGAGAGGATATCCTTACGCACTGGACATTTGGCTGCAAGAGTATGGTGATCACTCTTACAGTTGATGCAAGTGGGAGCAGCAGTGGAAGTGCAGATCCACAGGTGGAACATATCTTCTTATTCTTCACGTGGCAGTCGGCAGTAGAGTGACTGTACGAGTAACATGTCCAGCAAGGTGTTATGTAGGTGAAGCGTTCAGGTTCAATCTGTCGAGGGTTGATGTAGTAGTAAGAGATGGTCAGGCCATCAGACAGTGCTCTGGTCGCCATGGTAACGTCCAGGAATGTGACTTTGAGCATTGAGGAAGCGTTGGGGATCTTCACAACAGAGTCAATCTTGGCCCAGGTGTTGAGGTCTTCAAGTGATGACTTAATTTCCTGGATGGACATGTTCGTGATCAGCCTGTCAAGACGTTTCATAAACAATGAACGTTTTGCAAGCATGTATGGTGACTTGGAGATGGTAAAGCCGCGGTCTTCTAAGGTCTTCATGGCAGTAGGTGTAAGCACTTTGTCAGCTTCAGCATCATCGAGAAAAGTGACGATGAAAGCTCCTTTCAGTGACGTAATCTTGGAGAACTTTGCGTGAAGATAAGTGCTGAGAGAAGCTGCAAGCTCAAGCTTCGTGGCGTCATCGACGACAGCAGACTTGGGCTTAATTTTCACATGATGTGACATCGTGGAGATGGTAGAGGTGATATGATAACAGAATGAGGTGGGAAGACTTCACCCAGCTGCAGGAGTGCAGAGGCCAACGGTCTGCCCTGGGGCAGGCAGCAAGCGACGCACAGAATCCTGGAGCCAAGATGAAGAATGTCCAGAAATCAACCAATTAGGCAATGTCTTCTTGTCTCCCCTGATACTCTCTCTCCTCCTATCAGGTCTAGTTTGTTTAAGGATAAGCAGTTACGACATGTCCTTCCAATAGAACCGACTCATGTGTCCTCCCTTAGTGGAGTAGCTGGTTCTCACCTGCGTGTCCAAGGTCGGACTTCCCTCACCTTTTCTATCCAAGGTAGAGACTTTACTGCTTCCTTCCTCGTTGTCGACCAGATTACTTTCCCTGGTGATCTTCTACTGGGATTTGCTTCCATGAGAGACTTACGCATTGTGCTTGACCCTTACTGATGGCATGCCTAAATTGATGACTTGATTGTACCATTTTGGGGTCACCAGTTTGTATCTGAGATCTGCCATGCTGCCGCAGAGTTCCACCTACAACTTCAGGCTTGCAAGATAGTGTCCAGTTACCTCAAGTGTCCGAGGATGCTCTGACTACCTAGAGTGCTGAGCCTATCCCTGCAATGTCTGCTAGTTTAAGTAGTAGTTTCTCCACAGGGTACGCCTTGTCAGAAAATGATTACTTGCAACTAGTCATGCCATCTCTTGTTGATGTCATATGCCGTCTGCAGAAAGACGTTTCTGTCACGGCTAGTGCCCTCACTAGAGTGTTTGTTGTTGTTCCTAGTGTTCCAGATGGTGATAACGTCCTGGTTGACAGTGATTCGTGCAAAGTAAAGGGTTTATTTGTTGAGCCATCCTTACATGTTGTAAGAAATAGTAAGATCCCTTTCTTCCTTGCTAACACTTCAGGTCACAGTGTTCGTCTCAGAGCAAATACCAATCTTGTTGACCTTATTCACTATCCTTACCCTGTTCAGGTAGAGGATGAGTTGTCGCCTGACCAGTGGGTCTGTGCTATTTCTACTGGGTAGACCTCATCCACTTCACTGGATAAATCCATTCCACCAGTTGTGGAGAAAGACTTGGCTCCCACTGACTTCCCAGACGAGGTCAAGCGTTTGTTGACTCTGTTGAACAAACGTCATAAAGCCATTGCCTTACCAGGTGAGAAGATGGGTATAACGAACTTATTGTCACATTGTATCCCACTTGAACCTTGTACTAGACCTATCTATATACCTGCGTACAGAATGCCTCACTCATAAGTTGTTGTCACAGAAGAATTGATCAATCAAATGCTTGATGATGAAGTTATTGCACCTAGCAATTCACCCTGGAATGCACCCTTGATCCTAGTACCTAAGAAGGATGGTACTTGGCGCCCAGTGATTGACTTTAGAAAGTTAAATGTGAAAACTATTCCAGATCGCTTCCCACTTCCTGTACTTGGTGATCTTTTACGTAACATTGGAGATAACAAAGTCTTTTTGACCCTGGACTTGTTACAAGAGTTTTGGCAAGTCCCTCTTCACGAGTACAGCCAAGAGCTAATCACATTCTCCACTCCTACAAATCATTATCACTTCCTTTGTATGGCCTTTGGGTTACGATCCTCCCCTATCACATTCTCAAGGTTCATGACTAATATCTGTAGAGGTCTCATAGGTAATGCACTTATGGTGTACTTAGATGAAGTAATCGTCATGTCTGAAGACGTGGATACGCACCTGAAAAGACTTGATGTAGTACTTGGTAGGCTTGGAGAAGCCAAAATAAAGATCAAACTGTCGAAATGTAAATTTTTCAGATCAGAAATCAAGTTTCATGGTCACGTAGTCACTCCTAGAGGGGTTACAACTGACCAAAGTAAAGTAACTGCAGTACTAAATTTTCCATCTCCCAAAACTGTTGATGCTGTAAGATCCTTTGTGGGATTAGCAGGTTTTTATAGATCTTTCATTGCCAATTTTTCTTCCACAGCAGCTCCTCTGAGTTACTTAAGAAAGATGCTCCTTTTGTTTGGACCTTCCACCAAGAAAGAGCATTCCAAACTCCAATTTTGAAATTTCCAGATTTTTCTAAGCCCTTCTATTTGACAATTGATGCTAGTTTAATTGGCATAGGTGCCATACTAGCTCAGAAGACTGGTGGCAAGTACAACGCAGTTGCATTTGCTAGCCGAGTCCTTACGATGGCTGAACGTAATTATACAGTAACTGAGCAAGAAGCTTTAGCACTTCCGAGACATTATTTATCAGTACTCTGATCATGTCTTGACAGACCATACTTCATTGATACCTTTATTCCAGAACAAACAACCTACTAGAAGAAGATTGAGACACTTATGCAGCATATGGAAATCTTTATTCAGGAAACGTTTCGCCACACAGTGGCTTCATCAGTCCAATACAAAGAGGAAGGCGTAAGGAGAGGAGGAGAATGAGGTAATCAGTCCCTCAACCTGGAGTCGATGTGTTCAGTCCATCAATCTTGTAGAATGTACAGCACAGGGCCGTAGACGTGGCTTATATACTGTAGTGAGGTGACGTGAAGCAGATGGAGGCGGGGTCATAGTGGTACCATCCACTAGTCGAAGTAGGTCTTCGTCCAAAGGTTGAACAAGTGTTGAAGAATTCTTTGTAACAAGATCCCATGATGCTGCAGTGTCCGACAGTTGTGATGAATGGTTTGAAAAACCGACAAGTTGAAGATTGAGACACTTATGCAGCATATGGAAATCTTTATTCAGGAAACGTTTCGCCACACAGTGGCTTCATCAGTCCAATACAAAGAGGAAGGCGTAAGGAGAGGAGGAGAATGAGGTAATCAGTCCCTCAACCTGGAGTCGATGTGTTCAGTCCATCAATCTTGTAGAATGTACAGCATAGGGCCGTAGACGTGGCTTATATACTGTAGTGAGGTGACGTGAAGCAGATGGAGGCGGGGTCATAGTGGTACCATCCACTAGTCGAAGTAGGTCTTCGTCCAAAGGTTGAACAAGTGTTGAAGAATTCTTTGTAACAAGATCCCATGATGCTGCAGTGTCCGACAGTTGTGATGAATGGTTTGAAAAACCGACAAGTTGAAGATTGAGACACTTATGCAGCATATGGAAATCTTTATTCAGGAAACGTTTCGCCACACAGTGGCTTCATCAGTCCAATACAAAGAGGAAGGCGTAAGGAGAGGAGGAGAATGAGGTAATCAGTCCCTCAACCTGGAGTCGATGTGTTCAGTCCATCAATCTTGTAGAATGTACAGCATAGGGCCGTAGACGTGGCTTATATACTGTAGTGAGGTGACGTGAAGCAGATGGAGGCGGGGTCATAGTGGTACCATCCACTAGTCGAAGTAGGTCTTCGTCCAAAGGTTGAACAAGTGTTGAAGAATTCTTTGTAACAAGATCCCATGATGCTGCAGTGTCCGACAGTTGTGATGAATGGTTTGAAAAACCGACAAGTTGAAGATTGAGACACTTATGCAGCATATGGAAATCTTTATTCAGGAAACGTTTCGCCACACAGTGGCTTCATCAGTCCAATACAAAGAGGAAGGCGTAAGGAGAGGAGGAGAATGAGGTAATCAGTCCCTCAACCTGGAGTCAATGTGTTCAGTCCATCAATCTTGTAGAATGTACAGCATAGGGCCGTAGACGTGGCTTATATACTGTAGTGAGGTGACGTGAAGCAGATGGAGGCGGGGTCCATATGCTGCATAAGTGTCTCAATCTTCAACTTGTCGGTTTTTCAAACCATTCATCACAACTGTCGGACACTGCAGCATCATGGGATCTTGTTACAAAGAATTCTTCAACACTTGTTCAACCTTTGGACGAAGACCTACTTCGACTAGTGGATGGTACCACTATGACCCCGCCTCCATCTGCTTCACGTCACCTCACTACAGTATATAAGCCACGTCTACGGCCCTATGCTGTACATTCTACAAGATTGATGGACTGAACACATCGACTCCAGGTTGAGGGACTGATTACCTCATTCTCCTCCTCTCCTTACGCCTTCCTCTTTGTATTGGACTGATGAAGCCACTGTGTGGCGAAACGTTTCCTGAATAAAGATTTCCATATGCTGCATAAGTGTCTCAATCTTCAACTTGTCGGTTTTTCAAACCATTCATCACAACTGTCGGACACTGCAGCATCATGGGATCTTGTTACAAAGAATTCTTCAACACTTGTTCAACCTTTGGACGAAGACCTACTTCGACTAGTGGATGGTACCACTATGACCCCGCCTCCATCTGCTTCACGTCACCTCACTACAGTATATAAGCCACGTCTACGGCCCTATGCTGTACATTCTACAAGATTGATGGACTGAACACATCGACTCC
Organism: Cherax quadricarinatus; assembly: GCF_038502225.1. Lineage (NCBI taxonomy): Eukaryota > Metazoa > Arthropoda > Malacostraca > Decapoda > Parastacidae > Cherax > Cherax quadricarinatus. The sequence continues at coordinate 36,872,091 of NC_091292.1, forward strand.
AGGTTGAGGGACTGATTACCTCATTCTCCTCCTCTCCTTACGCCTTCCTCTTTGTATTGGACTGATGAAGCCACTGTGTGGCGAAACGTTTCCTGAATAAAGATTTCCATATGCTGCATAAGTGTCTCAATCTTCAACTTGTCGGTTTTTCAAACCATTCATCACAACTGTCGGACACTGCAGCATCATGGGATCTTGTTACAAAGAATTCTTCAACACTTGTTCAACCTTTGGACGAAGACCTACTTCGACTAGTGGATGGTACCACTATGACCCCGCCTCCATCTGCTTCACGTCCTCACTACAGTATATAAGCCACGTCTACGGCCCTATGCTGTACATTCTACAAGATTGATGGACTGAACACATCGACTCCAGGTTGAGGGACTGATTACCTCATTCTCCTCCTCTCCTTACGCCTTCCTCTTTGTATTGGACTGATGAAGCCACTGTGTGGCGAAACGTTTCCTGAATAAAGATTTCCATATGCTGCATAAGTGTCTCAATCTTCAACTTGTCGGTTTTTCAAACCATTCATCACAACCTACTGGAAGGTTAGCCAGAAGGACCTTGACTATCAATGCTGAGATTCGTTGATTAATTTATGCTTTTCAAGGTGGCTACGAATTGCCTCGGCAAAAATTTATGGAATCAATAATTGCCGAAGCAGTTCGTAGCCACCTTGAAAAGCATAAATTAATCAACGAATCTCAGCATGGTTTTACAAAGGGGCGTTCCTGCCTTACGAATTTATTAACTTTTTTCACTAAGGTATTTGAGGAGGTAGATCATGGTAATGAATATGATATTGTGTATATGGACTTCAGTAAGGCCTTGACAGGGTTCCACATCAGAGACTATTGAGGAAAATTAAAGCACATGGAATAGAAGGAGAAATTTTTTCCTGGATAGAGGCATGGTTGACAAATAGGCAGCAGAGAGTTTGCATAAATGGGGAGAAATCAGAGTGGGGAAGCATCACGAGTGGTGTACCACAGGGGTCAGTGTTGGGCCCCCTGCTGTTTACAGTCTACATAAACGACATAGATGAGGGCATAAAGAGCGACATCAGCAAGTTTGCCGATGACACCAAAATAGGCCGTCGAATTCATTCTGACGAGGACATTAGAGCACTCCAGGAAGATTTGAATAGACTGATGCAGTGGTCGGAGAAGTGGCAGATGCAATTTAATATAGACAAAAGCAAAGTTCTAAATGTTGGACAGGACAATAACCATGCCACATATAAACTAAATAATGTATATCTTAATATTACGGATTGCGAAAAAGATTTAGGAGTTCTGGTTAGCAGTAATCTGAAACCAAGACAACAGTGCATAAGTGTTCGCAATAAAGCTAATAGAATCCTTGGCTTCATATCAAGAAGCATAAATAATAGGAGTCCTCAGGTTGTTCTTCAACTCTATACATCCTTGGTTAGGCCTCATTTAGATTATGCTGCAGTTTTGGTCACCGTATTACAGAATGGATATATATGCTCTGGAAAATGTACAAACGAGGATGACAAAGTTGATCCCATGTATCAGAAACCTTCCCTATGAGGATAGACTAAGGGCCCTGAATCTGCACTCTCTAGAAAGACGTAGAATTAGGGGGGATATGATTGAGGTGTATAAATGGAAGACAGGAATAAATAAAGGGGATGTAAATAGTGTGCTGAAAATATCTACCCTAGACAGGACTCGCTGCAATGGTTTTAAGTTGGAAAAATTCAGATTCAGGAAGGATATAGGAAAGTACTGGTTTGGTAATAGAGTTGTGGATGAATGGAACAAACTCCCAAGTACAGCTATAGAGGTCAGAGCGTTGTGTAGCTTTAAAAATAGGTTGGATAAATACATGAGTGGATGTGGGTGGGTGTGAGTTGGACCTGACAGTTTGTGCTACCAGGTCGGTTGCCGTGTTCCTCCATTAAGTCAATGTGACCTGACCTGACCAGGTTGGGTGCATTGGCTTAAGCCAGTAGGATACTTGGACCTGCCTCGCATGAGCCAGTAGGCCTGCTGTAGTGTTCCTTCGTTCTTATGTTCTTATGTTCTTAAAGTACTTGATGTCTTGAGAGCCACTATCAATCCCAATAGTGAAACCTGGGATGAAGTTATACCTGATGTTCAGTGTGCCATAAATTCTGCTTATAATGTTCCTATCAGCGACACTCCACCGTTTATCTACGGTGTAGATAAACGTTTGCCTTATGAGTTGTTATACTCTAACCCAAAACCAAATTACAACCCTGATGATTTCATAGCATCTCGTACCAGCTTAGCTCAAAGTGTGTTTAGAAGAATCCGTGAAATACTTCATAAATCAACAGCAGAATTTACAAGAGTCACTAACACTCGAGCAAAGTCATCAAAAATTACCGTAGGTTCAAGAGATATGCTGACTAACTTTAACAAAAAATCTGCAATGCCTAAGCTTGATCAAAAGTTTGTTGGTCCTTATTGAGTAGTTGCACATATCAATAGCAATAAGTATAAGGTTAGAGAAATTAGTACTGGTCAGTATAAAGAATCGCATTTAGATCATGGGAAGTTAGTATGTGATGATACTGATGTTCCAACTCAGATTAATGTGACAGACTCTGACAATCCTCCTGATCCTGTACCTTCTACTCAGTCAGATGATCAACCTGAATGTCGTTATTCCCCATGTACACAACAGGTATTGAGAAATCCTCAAGTATCATTTGTAACTATCAATTCAGGTCTGTCTCGACCATGACATGAGTTAACTAGTGCAACAGAGTTTGATTCTCCCAGATATGATACCCATTCTGCATATGTAAATCTTACCCTAGCAGAGTTGGGGTTAAATGTAAATAACCTGCATAGATGAATAATTACAGTATTAACTCACTAATATTCATTTTTTTTGTGTGTGTGTGTGCTCACATTCTCTCCAAATTCTGAGATTTAACAGTCTAGATTTGAGTGCACCAATCTGCCTTTTCTGTTAAACACTTCTTTCTTTGCACATATCCTTCCTCAGAATCCGTAGATCACATGAATACAGATCTATCAATCAATTTTTTTTTTATCACTTCAATGTTGAATCTCATTCTATGAGTTTTACTATATCATACCTTGAAATGCATTACAGTAAGTTACGTTAGCTTCCATTCCAATATTCTCCTTATGTATGTTATAATGTTCAATTGTTGTGTACTTTGACATTGTATAGAATCAGCCCAAGCCGTACGCCTGCTGTCTCTAGTTTGTATTAGCTGCATGTTGGGATGACATACATTAGCATTGCCGAGCTCTCAGTAGTACCAGTGCCAGTAACCAGTTACCAGTGTCAGTAGTAGTGACTCACTACTAACTGTCTGTGTGAATCACTTGTTATTCACTGTTACAGCTGACCCTAGCAAGTTTCGAACCCGCTCACCCCTAGGAACCATCTCGTGAGGCAGTCCAAGGATAGGGAGCAGAGACATAGGTCAGGCTTGGTGCTACCCATATATTCTGTGTTAATATACTTCATTACCACCTAAATTAGTATTATTACCCAATCCATGTTACGGAACCCCAATGGGACACTGCCCCATCCCCCTCAGCACACACCTCACCCAAACAGAAACCCAAAGTAACCCACACAATGTATCCTCTCCCCCTCCCCCTCACTACAAACTCCACCCCCACAGTAACCCATAGCAACCCACACACTGTACCCTCTATCCCCATCCCCCTCACCACAACCCCCACCCCCACTATAGCCCCCATAGGCCCTCTGCCCCCACCCCCTACACCAGAGACCCCACCCCCACAGCAACTCCCTATAGGCCCCTGCCAGGGCACCTGCTCTCCCTAACCCACCATTCTCCCTAGACCACAGTTATAAAAAAGAAGTTGAAGGTTTGGTACATGAACGCGAATGGAATAATGAATAAATGTGAAGAGTGGCATGAAAGAATCAAGGAGATATCCTCAGACATCATAGCAGTCACAGAAGCATAACTCACTGGGACAATAACAGATGCAATCTTCCCACCCGGATATCAGATCCTGAGGAAGGGGTTCCACTGCTAATTAAAAACTGGTGGAGTTATCAAGAAATGGAAGGAATGGATGAGATTGGAGAAAGGGACTACATAGTAGGTACAGTTCAGTCACATAGGGTAGTCATTGCAGTGATGTATAACCTACCACATAACTGCAGGAGGCCAAGAGAGGAATATGATGAGTTCAACAGAGCAATAGAAGACACACTAGCTAAGGTAGCAAGAAGAGTTCACTCGAGTAAAGCGAAGTTAGTGGTTATGGGCGACTTCAACCACAGGGAGATTGATTGGGAAAACCTAGTGCTACATGGGAGTCCCAAAACATGGAGAGCCAAGATGATGGATGTGGTACTGGAAAACCTCATGCACCAACATGTTAGGGACACTGCCAGAGAGAGAGGGGAGGATGACCCAGCAAGACTGGACCTTGTGTTCACCCTGAGTATCTCAGACATTGAGGACATCACATACAAAAGCCCCCTTGGAGCTAGTGACCATGTGGTTCTGAGCTTTAAATACATTGTAGAGCTACAAGTGGAGAGGGTAACAGGAGTAGAAAGGAAAAAGCCAAACTATAAAAGGGGGATTACACAGGTATGAGGACCTTCCTGCAGGAAGTTCAGTAGGAAAGAGAGTTGGTAGGAAAGTCAGTAAGCGAAATGATGGACTACATAACAACAAAATGCAAGGAGGTAGAGGAAAGGTTTGTTCCCAAGAGTAACAGAAATAATGGGAAAAACGGAACTAGCCCTTGGTTTACCCGAAGGTGTAGGGAGGCAAAAACTAGGCGTGCTAGAGAATGGAAAAAGTACAGAAGGCAAAGGGCTCAGGAAAATAAAGAGATTAGTCGACGAGCCAGAAACGAGTATGCACAGATAAGGGGAGAGGCCCAGTGGCAGTATGAAAACGACATAGCATCGAAAGTCAAGTCTCACCCAAAACTGCTTTACAGCCACATCAGGAGGAAGACAATAGTTATGGACCAGGTAATCAGGCTGATGAAAGAAGGTGGGGAGCTCACAAGAAATGACCAAGAAGTATGTGAGGAGCTCAACATAAGATTTCACGAAGTATTTACAGTGAAGGTTGAAGGGACACTGGAAAGACAAAACAGTTGGTTACACCAGCAAGGGATGTACCAACAAGTGTTGGATGAAATACACACAACTGAGGAGGAGGTAAAGAAGCTCCTAAGTGATCCTGATTCCTCAAAGGCAGTAGGACCAAACAACATCTCTCCGTGGGTCCTTAGAGAGGGAGCAGAGTCCCTGTGTGTGCCACTAACCACAATCTTCAACACATCCCTTGAAACAGGCCAACTACCTGAGGTATGGAAGATGGCAAATGTAGTCCTCATATTTAAGAAAAGAGACAGAAATGAAACACTAAGCTATAGACCAGTGTCACTGAAGTGTATAGTATGTAAAGTCATGGAGATGATTATCAGGAGGAGAGTGGTTGAGCACCTGGAGCAGAACAAGGTTATAAATGACAGCCAGCACGGATTCATGGAAGTCAAGTCCTGAGTTACAAACCTACTAGAGTTTTATGACAAGGTAACTGAAGTAAGAAATGAGAGGGATGGGTGGGTTGATTGCATTTTCTTGGACTGCAAGAAGGCCTTCGACACAGTTCCTCACAAGAGATTAGTACAGAAGCTAGAGAATCAGGCACTTCTAACAGGAAGGGCACTGCAATGGATCAGATAATACCTAACAAGGAATCAACAGCAAGTCATGGTCAGTGATAAGGTATCACAGTGGGAGCCTGTGACGAGCGGGGTCCCACAGGGATCAGTCCTGGCACCAGTGCTATTCTTGGTGTATATGAACGATGTGACGGAAGGGATAGACTCAGAAGTGTCCCAGTTTGCAGATGATGTGAAGTTAACGAGGAAAATTAAATCAGATGCGGACCAGACAAGTCTACAAAGAGACCTGGACAGGCTGGATGCGTGGTCCAGCAACTGGCTTCTAAAATTTAACCCCGCCAAATGCAAAGTCATGAAGATCGGAGAAGGGCAAAGAAGATCGCAGACAGAGTAGAGGCTAGGCGGCCAAAGACTGCAAACCTCACTCAAGGAGAAAGATCTAAGGGTGAGTATAATACCGAGTACGTCGCCAGAAGCACACATTAACTAGATAACTGCTGCGGCATATGGGCGCCTGGCAAACCTGAGAACAGTGTTCCGGTACCTCAGTAAGGAATCGTTCAAGACTTTATACACTGTGTACGTCAGGCCCATACTGGAGTACGCAGCACCAGTTTGGAACCCACACCTGGTTAAACACGTCAAGAAATTAGAGAAAGTGCAAAGGTTTGCAACAAGGCTGGTTCCAGAGCTAAGGGGAATGTCCTACGAAGAGAGGTTAAGGGAAATCGGCCTGACGACACTGGAGGACAGGAGGGTCGGGGAGACATGATAATGACATACAAAATACTGCGTGGAATAGACAAGGTGGACAGAGACAGGATGTTCCAGAGATGGGACACAGAAACAAGGGATCACAACTTGAAGTTGAAGACTCAGATGAATCAAAGGGGTGTTAGGATATATTTCTTCAGTCATAGAGTTGCCAGGAAGTGGAATAGTCTGGCAAGTGACGTAGTGGAGGCAGGAACCATTCATAGTTTTAAGACGAGGTATGATATAGCTCATGGAGCAGGGAGAGAGAGGACCTAGTAGCTGTCAGTGAAGAGGGGGGCCAGGAGCTGAGTCTCGACCCCTGCAACCACAAATAGGTGAGTACAATCATTCAAACACACACACACACACGCTTATCTACATGTGTCTTTGACAATCAGTAACTAAACACTAAGAGAGATACGATAAAGCTCTTGTAGCAGGGAGAGAGTTTGCCTAGCACTCGAGGAATAGGAAGAGAAGATGTAAACTAGAAAGAGAAAGGCGCTCCCTATGTAGGTGAAGGCAAATAATAAGAGAGCGGCTAAAAGAGAACAACACAGTGGACCCCCGGTTTGCGATGGCATCGGTATCCAAGAAATCCGGTATTCGATACATTTTAACGCAAAATTTTTGCCTCGGTTCCCGTTAAAAAACCCGGTATACGCGATTCGTCCGAGACGTGTCCACGTGTGGCCCGAACTGCCCCGTGCGTGCCAATGTTTACAACCAGCCAGTGTGCTCGCATCTAAGGATGCATTCGGTACATTCCATATTATCACAGTGTTTTTGGTGCTTGTTTCTGCAAAATAAGTCACCATGGGCCCCAAGAAAGCTTCTAGTGCCAACTCTGTGGTAAAAAGGGTGAGAAATAGTAGGGAAATTAAGAAAGATTTTGAAGGGTTTGGGGTTAACCCTGAGAAGTCTATGCTAGTTGTGGAATCCATTATGCCTACTTCAAAAATAAGGAAATGTGTGCAAAGTGGGTTGAACTGCAAACCTTTATGTATGAAAATCACCCTAACACAGCTATTGCAAGCCGTGCTGGTGACTATTACAATGACAATGTTGTGGCCCATTTTAGACAAATCGTAAAGGAACGGGAGGTACAGAACTCTATGGACAGATTTGTTATGCGACAGAGGTCCAGTGACTCTCAAGCTGGTCCTAGTGGCATTAAAAGAAGAAGGGAAGTAACCACGGAAAAGGACTTGCTATCTCAAGTCATAATGGAAGGGGATTCCCCATCTAAACAATAAGTTCGACACTCTCCCCTCCTCCCATCCCATCAATCATCACCAGATATTCATTAAAGGTAAGTGTCATGTATTCTATTGTTAGAGTACTACAAACTGTGTATGTGTTCTTCAGTTTGTGTGCATTAAACTTAATATTTCATGTGGTAATTTTTTTTTCATGCTTTTGGGTGTCTTGCATGGATTAATTTGGTTTCCATTATTTCTTATGGGGAAAATTGATTCGCTTTTCGATAATTTTGATTTACGATGAGCTCTCAGGAACGGATTAATATCGCAAACCGGGAGGCACTGGTCAGAGAAATAGCAAACATCGAACTAAAGCTAAAGGAATCTTACAGGATTCAAGAAACTCGGGAAGATCTAAAAGGCATAAATGAAATAGAAAGAAACCTAAAATATTTCTTTTCATATGCCAAATCGAAGTCGAGAACAACATCTAGTACTGGGCCCCTACTTAAACAAGATGGGTCCTACACAGATGACAGCAAGGAAATGAGTGAGCTACTCAAGTCTCAATATGACTCAGTTTTTAGCAAGCCGCTAACCAGACTGAGAGTCGAAGATCAAAATTATTTTTTTATGAGAGAGCCACAGAATTTGGTAAACACAAGCCTATCTGATGTTATCCTGACGCCAAATGACTTCGAACAGGCGATAAATGACATGCCCATGCACTCTGCCCCAGGGCCAGACTCATGGAACCCCGTCTTCATCAAGAACTGAAAGAAACCCCTGTCATGTGCATTTAACATTCTATGGAGAGGGATCATAGACACACGGGTCGTCCCACAGATGCTAAAAACAACAGCCATAGCCCTATTCCACAAAGGAGGCAGTAAAACAGTAGCAAAGAACGACAGACCGATAGCGCAAACATCCCATATCATAAAAATCTTTGAAAGGGTTCTAAGAAGCAAGATCGCCACCCATCTAGTTACACAACCCAGGGCAACATTGGTTTAGAGCAGGTCGCTCCTGCCTGTCCCAACTACTGGACCACTATGACAGGGTCCTGGATGCTCTAGAAGACAAACAAAATGCTGATGTAACATACACAGACATTGCAAAAGCCTTTGACAAGTATGACCACGGTGTAATAGCGCACAAAATGCGTTATGAAGGAATAACAGGAAAAATTGGTAGATGGATCTATAATTTCCTAACAAATAGAACATATAGAGTAGTAGTAAACAGAGTAAAGTCTGAGGCAAGTACTGTGAAAAACTGTGTTCCACAAGGCACAGTGCTCGCTCCCATCCTGTTCCTCATCCTCATATCTGACATATACAGGATTGTCAGCCACAGCACCGTGTCTACCTTCGCAGACACCTGAATTTGCATGACAGTGTCCTCCATTGAAGAAACTGCAAGACTCCAGGCGGACATCAACCAAATCTTTAAATGGGCCTCAGAAAACAATCTAAAGTTCAGTGATGAGAAATTCCAATTACTCCGATATGGAAAACATTATAAAATTAAAACTGTATCGGAGTATGAACCAAATTCCAACCACACAATAGAGAGAAAAACTAATGTAAAAGACCTGAGAGTGATAATGTCTGAGGATCTCACCTTCAGAAACCATAACACTGTATCAGTCACATATGCCAGAAAAATGACAGAATGAATAATGAGAACCTTCAAAACCAGGGATGCCAAGCCTATGATGACACTCTTCAGGTCGCTTGTTCTATCTAGGCTGGAATATTGCTCCACACTAACAACTTCTTTCAAGACAGGTGAAATTGCTCATCTAGAAAATGTATAGAGAAGCTTCACGGCACACATAACTGCGATAAAACACCTCAATTACTGGGAACGCTTAAAATTCCTCAACCTGTACTCCCTAGAACGCAGGTAGGAGAGGTACATGATTATATACACTTGGAAAATCCTAGAGGGTTTAGAACAAACTTGCAAACGAAAATCACTCCTTATGAAAACAAAAGACTCGGAAGGCGATGCAACATCCCCCTAATGAAAAGAAAGGGCGCCACTAGCTCGATAAGAGACAGCACAATAAGTGTCAAGGGCCTAAGACTGTTCAACTGTTGTTATTGATCAATACCACTCGCTCGTGATTACATTAACATAAAATACTGCTCGTTGTACTAGTACGCCAAACAGGGAGTAGAATGAAATTAGCCTAGTCATCTACACCATCGTGTGTCCTTGGGTAGCGAGTAAAACATTCAGTTCCGCTGGATGCTCTACTCTTAAGGATCACATGGTCCAGTGAATTAGGGCTTCATGTGTTTTCGCCCACCATGAGGCAGGCCAAAGCATCATGGGTTCGAGTCCTTGGCTAGTGCAGTGTTGTTATTGATCAATACCACTCGTTCGTGATCACAATAATATATATATATATATATATACATATATATATATATATATATATATATATATATATATATATATATATATATATATATATATATATATATATATATATATATATATATATATATATATATATATAAAAGGAGGTGCCACCTCTAGAACTTTACTGCGGACCCTCATCCTCGGAAAAGACAAACGTAAGTCAGGGAAAACTCAGGGTTCTCCCCGGAGCTGTTTGAATATTTTCTTCTACTACCCCCTATACTTTTATGCTACATGTTAACTTTATTGATACACAGAATACATTGATAGAAAACACAAACACGAATACATTGGTTCAATATATCAAAGGTTATGAATCTCCTCTAGTTCCTCAGAAGCCAGATGCAAGCCTAGTATGCAGCATACATTTCCCCTCTGGATGGCCACACTGAGGTGCTGGAAGATGAAAGTGGCTGTTCTTGGGTCCCTGGTAGTGTCGATGACTCTGGATTCCAGTTCTTAAAGGAAACGTGTGGCATTTTTTCCCTATGATCCAAAGGTCTCTGATTCCACTGGGACAACTTGATACTGTTGGCTTATGTCCCTGTACTTGCCGATGTTGTACTCCTCCCTGTGGTCAGCAGCTCCTCTCTGTCGCCCGACACTGTAAGGGATATAGGTGTCAACCAGTTTGGACACACAGGTATAGTCCCATGCTAAGAGCTTGCCGTTCTTACAAGGATAGATGGTGATCCCATTGGGTCGTTTTGCTGGGGTGTGGGTATTGTTTTCTGCTATTGATCGGGGCTCCCTCTCGGCTGGGCATCCAGCTGTAGCAAGAGTTTTCTTCATGATGTCGTTTTCCTCATTGTGTTTTGCATGCCAGCTCTTGGTTTTGGAACAGTTAAGACCATGTAGACAATATTGGTCGGCTTGCGCATCGCCGCAAGTACATGTATATTACGTGAGAATTGGAGCAGCAAGCACAGAGCCTCTGCAATACGGAGGGCCTCAGGGTCGAGGCGCATTCCCATTGCCGAAATGAGAACTGTTTGGTGGAAGTCCCCAGAGTGATGTGCATTCACAGCTTGGAGATGGGCAATCTCCCTGTCTGATGTTACAGCCCTGAGCATGTTGGCAAGCACCTTTCCAGCGATGAGGACATCCCAGCTTAACTGTTTGTAGGCCAGTGCTGCACTAGGGTTTAGTGCTGGAGCAGCAAGAGTCTCCCATTCAGTGATGACACTGGCACAGTTAGGGTCCTGTATTCCTGCTGAGTCACTGAGGTTGTCCGGAAGAATTTGTCTTATTAACTCGTTTGATGCTGTGGAAGAGGATAGGAGAGGTGGTAGGGCAATCTGGGAGGATCTGCATACTCCCAGCCCCCATGCCTGACTGGAAGTGAGGCTTGCAATCACTGTCCATCTTTGAAGGAAAGACTAAATACACTCTCTAGCATGGTCTTAAGGAGAGAGTCATATTCCTTGAGTTTCTGACTGCTGAAGACTGGGGAGCATCTCAGAAAGTAGGTAGGTTTTGGGATTGACAGGCACCTGGTGAGTAGGTAGAAGGAATCATGTGTATCGATGTCTTTCATCCTGCCTTCCATCGTCCTGTTGTCTGAGACTTTTTTTATCTAGGATCAGATCGATGGCATTGGACCCAAGAGAAGCACCAAGGAGGGTGCTCTTGGCTGGATCAATGGCTCGTGCTCCTGGTAAAACAACACTAATATTCTGGATCATCTGTCGATTGGTAGAAACTATTTCGCATTTGGTGGGGTTTAAAAATAGGCCCAGGCTTTCTCCCATGTCTTTAATTTTTCTGATGTCCTCTAGGAGAGATTCTGTAGTGCCAGCTAGGGTACCATTATCCAAGAGCCAGATATTGAGCTCACTACAGAGTGCTTCTGTGACTTCATTGATAATCCAATAGAACAGAAAGGGGGCGAGAGGGTCCCCCTGTTGCACACCCTCACACGAGTCAATTACATGGTCCCCAAACAATAGTTTAGAAGTCACACTATAACACGATTCAGTGAAGGGATAGAAGGAAGGGAAAAGTCTAGAAGCTGCTTGGAGAGCGTCATCCCTAAGTTGAAAGCATTGACAAAGTCCAATTTGATCATAACTTTTTCGTCGGACATGTTGATGTATACTCGTGCTGCGTGGGCAGCTGCTTCACAGCCTTCAGGAGTAGAATGATATTCCCCCCGTGTTGTTTTCATATATATATATATATATATATATATATATATATATATATATATATATATATATATATATATATATATATATATGTATATATATATATATATATATATATATATATATATATATATATATATATATATATATATATATATATATATATATATATATATATATATATATATATATATATATATATATATATATATATATATATATATATATATATATATATATATATATATATATATATATTTGCGAAATATTATGTAAAATTATGCAAAAATTGTGAACTTTCAAGAGGTTTAGTAATTTCTCACATTAGCAAGGACATGTAAGAATAATAGAACATTAGAGGGCTTATAAGGCTAAGATATCACCTCACCTCTGTCATTACACTCATCCCAGTATGATGCAGTTGGGTATATCAAGGGCATGTCATGCATAGCTTAAAGTCTTCCCAGATTTTATTAGTTAAAAATTATTTAATTTGTGATACCCAAAACTACTTTTCAAATTACAATCAATACTATTGTATATGAAGCTTAATTTATCTATATATATATCTCAAACAGATCTGCTTGATGTAACTTTCTCAGCCTTTTGAAAATCAACTTAGTGGAAAAAATCTTTCATATGAATGAAAAGAGCATTAGAATTTTGTCCAGTTCTAATGTTGTATTTATGATGTTGTAATCTTAGCTCAAGACTTGTCCTAGTTTGACCATAATAAACTTTATTACCATTTTTACAGGGAGTCTTACAGACGTAGCAATAATCATTTTTGGTGGAATTTTTAATCAGTTTTTTTTTTTTTTTTTGCTGTTTGAGGATTTTTAAATTTAACTTTGATTTAAATATTCTTAAGTAGAGAAGATATATCAAGATGGTTTTTATGGTAACGGAGAACAAACATGTTCTCAGCTGAACATGATTGTCTTTTTTTGAAATGTAAAATATATTTCTAACAATTTTATTAATAGTTTGGTAACTTAGATCATTACCTCCTTCATAACTCTCAAAGATTTCTTAACTTATGATCTCTGGGCAACAAATACTCAAAGCTCTAAAAAAAACATGGACGGGAATGGAAAAAAGTTTAACTCTATCATAATGAGAGGAATAAAAGTCAACAAAAGAACGGTCATTTGCTGGTTTTCTGTATAATTTGAACTTAAAAACATGATTTCCCTTAATAATTAAGATATCTAATAAATCTAAAGTTTTTTGAGTGCTTTGCGTTTTTTGCAGCCCAGAGTTCATATAAGAAAAAATTTTGAAAATTTATGAAAGAATGGTTCGAGGCCCCCGTCCACCCTTCTGTTTCTTCTTCGACAGTTATTACAACTTAATTTGAGCTTATAGACGATGTGACCCTCAAGGTCTCAAAGTTAAAATCTATCAGCTAAGAATTATTGCTACTAGATCTCCAGCATTCTCAACACAGAAATGTGCAGGGTAAACTGAACTTGTGGCAAGTGCTATGTTTTGTGATACACTCTTGTCTTACAACTGCAGCATATCACATCTAAAAGATCTGGTGGAGCCGGTGGTTTATCTGGGCAGATACTTGCCCCCTACTATGGAACAACCCCTTTCAATAGGATAAAAATGGCAACTCTGTCCTTTCCAGTCCATGATCTGGAAGTAGATATGGAAGCTGTGATATTTTGCAGCAGATGATGTAGGAGGCAGGAACAGTGGCTCTACATGTGTTGTACTTCATGCCACCATTTTATGGAATCGTCTGAAACGTAGATGATCAAGATCTTTATTCCAGCCGCCACCATACAGGCACACTAGTGTCCTTATCCCTACTGTAGTGATTATTCCCTTCTCATACCAGATTAAATGGGTTGCTCAGCAAATTATGCTTCATTTTTTAATCTCATAAAAACTTTTTTTTTTGTTTAATTCAAAAGGAGAGAAGTGGTGACACATCCTGAGATAACGTGGGTAAAGAAATTTTCACATACCGTGGGACCAAGATATGCCTTGAACTATGTTACAAATAGCATATGATACTGACAAGTTGAGGAGAAAAACACATAAGCAGCATTAGAAATCTTTATTGTAATCAGTCTTTGGAGCAAGGTAATAAGTCTCTTATTATCTTGCTCCAAGGATAAACTCATTAGGCAGCGCCGTAGCCTAATGAGTCTGCAGCTCAGGCGAAACATTTCATCAAAAATGATGCCTGCTGTTGCCCGATGTGTCTTCCTCTTCATGCTTTGAACTAGCTGATACACTACATCCGGCATTCCTTGATGATTGCTTGGGTTCTGGCACAAAGAAGATATGAGACTGTGTTAGCATGATACAACAGGAGAATTAGTAGAACAGTGTCATTGCCGGCATGGACAGTGGTTTTGACATTAAGTGAAACAACTGCAGCTTCTACAATAAGAACATCAACATCTTGCTGTGCGTGTCAGTAGTGTTCTCAGGGGTTGACTGAATTTTTGTTTTTGTGATTACGCATGAAGTCCTCTTTCTTACATTTTTTTCAGTATCACTAGAAAACTCAACAGCGACACTTTGTGACCCAGTATGTCTGACATATGTTGCATCTTTTGTTGTTTTACCATCTCTGTATCAAAGATGATGTGAGGTGACCCCAAATTTCCGCAGTTCATATTTGACGTAAGACTCAAACAATACATGGCTAGTCAAACCTCATTTCCAGGGAAATCGACAATGCAATGTCCGACCATTCAGAATATGCTGCATATCTGTCTTTGGATTTCGTTGCTCTTTTCTATGCAATGTTATCTTTAACGCAAGTAGGAGAAAGCAGGAGTGAATAAAAGCTGTAGGATAACTGCAGAATTCATATCTGGAAACGAATGATAATATAATTTCCCTAGGCGCTCACTATGTGTCACTAGCCGCTGTAACAGCAACAGCGGGTCTACTGTCGCTAAGTCATTTTTAATCAAAGGTCGTGTACACAGAGTCAGTGCACTGTCTGATGTATGTAATATGAACTTATCTGCAGATTGTCCATCCATTTACTGGAGGATTTTCTCACCAATGTCTTCGTATCTATTTACATTAGGTCCTTGACCAAATGGATCTCTGTCTCGATGGCAACAGATGAGTTCCAGTGTGTCACTGACATCACTCACTTGACATGATGTAGATATTTGAAGGTATATATAACAGATCTGGTATACTGTGTGTGACCTGATGCTGCGATGTTTAGCAGCATTTGACATACTGAATACAGGTGCATCATGCAGGCACCAGTTTTCTCGAAATTTATGAATCGTCGAAGAATATATACCATTTCCATATATTGTAGCCAAATCACTGCTCTCATAGATGTCAATTTTACTTTTTTCTCTTTGAGCATTTTGCTGATGTCTCCTTATACTTCAGCAGATATTTAATCTTCGAGAGATATTGCCGCAGACATTTTTTTTCTCATACATTTACTGTCTTTGCTTTTCAGGTTGTACACATACTCTGTCTGCTGCTTCCCCATCCACTTTATCATAGGCCTCTTCTAAATTCATGAATTCAAGAAAAAGTTCCTTATCTATATCTAAGAAATGCTCACTTATAAGCATCAATGTAAAAATTTAGCTTGCACATCCCCTCTCCTGTCTAAAATCTCTTTGTCTTACCCTTAATTCTTTCAGTAACAACTCTATCATACAACAGGTTTTTACCCTTTTAATTTTTACACTATGTTTTTATTCCCCTTTTCCTTATTGAAATGAACTATGCATGCTCTCCGCCAATCCCTTAGGTACATTTTTCCCTTTCATATTGAAGAAATATTAAACCACTTCAGAACTATATACCCACCTGCTCTTTACATTTCTGTCTTAATCTTAGCTATTTCCTCACGTACTTCTCCCACACTAAATTTAGGCTCTTCCTCACTCCTATAAAATATTTTACCTCCTTCATCAGTGCATTAAATTACTGCATTTTTTCATAAATAGTTAAAACCACTCAAAATATTCCCTCCATCTTCCCAATACCTCCACATCCTCTTCTAATAACATCCCTCTTTTGTTTAAACTATTAAATCCATTTGATCTTCAGGTTTTTCTCAACTTAGTGATCTCATACAATTTTTTTTCCTTATTCTCCCTCCGTATATAACTTCTGCAGTGCAAAACCTCTCAAACAGTTTACTATTTTTTTTCTTTCTTAATACCTTACGTTAACCTTACATCAATTGCCCTTATTTCATGGTTCAATTACTCTCCTGTACCCACAAACTTGGACTTCAAATTCGTATTTGAAGGTAAATATTCTCAATACAAGGTATGGCAATGGAAAATTTCCTTAGTCCTTTACTCGCAACTTGTATATGGAATTCCATGAGGCTAGACTCTTTAAAAATATCCTCCCAAGTAAAGTTAGGTGGCTTAGATACGTAGACGAAGTTTTTTTGTCTTTGGCCTAGAGATTTAGCACCTTCAGTTAAGTTCACAGCAGAGCACCAAGTAGACAGCAGATTGCCTTTCCTACATGTTCTAATCCATCGTGTTGACAAGAGATTTAAATTTACTGTGTACATTAAATAAACCATACGTTCAATATTTTTCTGTAAGTTTAGGGTTAAAAGAAGTGTTTTCTTACCAGTATTTTTCATATCCTTCCGTATTTGTAGCCCGGATTATTTAGATAATAAAATTAATAAGAGATTTAACATAGCCACCAACCCGAAATATCCTATGGATTATTAATGTTGGTAAAATTACCAATAAGTTAGGTAAAAAGACACAAGTGCAACTGATGCGACATTAGTTGCACTTGAATCCTTTTACTGAACATATTGTTGGTAATTCTACCAACATTAATATTGCCACAATAAAATGTCGCATTAGTTGCACTTGTGTCTCCTTGAACTTAACATCCTAGGGATTATGTTAAGAAGGAATTATTGACAACTAAGATGACTTTCTACAGAATTAAACCTAAAGAAGTGCCTTCCAGATAAAATATATTGATTTTGTCCTAAAATAAGACTGTCTAACCTGTGTGATGCATTAAAAAAGTCTCATTAAAGATACTGTCTTCAAGAACAATGGAACAGTGAAACAGAAGATCGTTAAATATGCACTATCCAGTACCATTAGTGGTGATTACAAGGTCCCATGCACTCTACTATGCTCTCTTTCAAACATTGGACAATCAGGTAATCCTGGAAATTAGGCTAGCCCAACGTCAGTACTCGATTAGGACGACTCAAGAGTCGACTGCAATTTTTAACTATGTTAGGACTTGGAATCATCCACCGGAATGAGCAGCGACTATGGGCATTGTACACAACGCCTCCATCACGGAGAGAAACATAATTCAACCCTTTCTCTTAAATCATGATAGGAATTTCTTGTATAATTCAAGTCATAGGTTGTACAGACTCGATTACTTTGTATCTGAGTCATTTGTGCACAAGCTTAATCAAAGATGCTAAAATCGCTAAATGGTTCATAATGCAGTGAGTCCTCGTGAAGATTTAGTGTAGTTAGACCAACGTTTTCTCCACCTGTCCTGCACATTTCACACGTCGGAGATCTTGCCAGCCAATATCGCCATACAGAGGGAATTCTGGAAGTTTCCCCTCCCCCCGTTTGCTGTTGTAAAAGCCAGGTAGCTCATGCGTGTTAATCTTAGAACCATGGTTCAAGCGTGTCTTCGTAGCTACCACTTCCAATTTCAATAAATAACCAAAAAAGGCACAATACCGTGACTGGAACGATACACAAATAACCCGCACATAAAAGAGAGAAACTTACGACGACGTTTCGGTCCGACTTGGACCATTTACAAAGTCGGTCCAAGTCGGACCAAAACGTCGTCGTAAGTTTCTCTCTTTTATGTGTGGGTTATTTGTGTATCGATCCAATTTCAACATATCACAGGGTCAATGGAAACCAGACATCTTTTCAAAATTCGCCCTCATGAAGTACATAACAGCGCACAACCTAACACAGAACGTAAACACAAGATCAGGAATCAAGTAGAACAAAGGAACCTCTTACCCAAAATTTTAGCTTCACCACAGGTCCTGTCTTCTCACCTACTCACTACTTGGCACATTTCCCCATATTAGAGGGGAGGGGAAACACGTGTATATTTTAATTTAGTTATCCGTTATATATATATATATATATATATATATATATATATATATATATATATATATATATATATATATATATACATATATATATATATATATATATATATATATATATATATATATATATATATATATATATATATATATATATATATATATATATATATATATATATATATATGCAAAACAACCACTGTGAAAGAATAGAGAAATTCCAAGCGCTTTCTTGACTACTCACATTATCAAGGAACTATGAAAGTAAAGCATCCAAGGAAGCTATATAAGGGGTCTGGCCAACACGGGTCTGGCCAACACCTCACTATCAGATCCCACAACAGTTAAACACCCGACGTGCCGGCCCAACTGGACAGGTCCTTCGCACAACCCACCAACAAACTATTCTACCCAAGAAAATTTTAAAAATTATTATTTGTCCAGTGTATTATTAAATTCTTCCCAAATTCTATTAATTATAAATGGATCTAATTTATATAAACCAAAGGAAAAGTTCATATTATGGTCAAAACTGCTTTTTATGAAACAAGATTCAATTATATTCCTGTCGACCATGGACTTGCTTGATACTACTTTCTCAACTTTTTGAAAATCAATTGGATGGATAAAATCTCTTACATGAATAAATAGAGCATTGGAATCTTGTCCAGTTCTAATGCTATATTTATGTTGTTTTAATCTTAGTTCGAGATTTTTACCAGTTTGACCATAATAAACTTTATTGCAAATTTTACAAGGAATCTTATGGACACATCCATCAGCATTTTGGGGGGAATTCTCTATCAAAAGTTTTTTTTATTGCATCAAGATTTTTGAATACAACTTTAATATTAAAAGTCTTAAGAAGAGAAGGCATATCAACCAAGTTTTCATGGTAAGGGAGAACCAACATATTTTTAGTTGAATAAGGCTGGTTGTCCCTTTTTGGATTGTAAAAAGTATTTCTAGCAACTTTAAAAGATTTATCAATTACATTTCTTGGGTATCTTAAATCATTACCTATTTCATAAATTTTGGATATTTCCTCATCTATGAGGAAATATCAAACTGTCTGTTTTCTCATTAATGTTTTTGAGAGCTTTACGAATTTGTAGTCCTGAGGGGAAAGTTCAATAGATAGGAGTAGCGAGGGAGTGTATAGTAACAATAATTTCATTGCCGGCTACTTGTTAAGGTAGGGTAAGTCCAGCTCCCACTATTCCCCCCCCCCTCCTTTTTTCCCCCTCCCCGAAAGTGATAGTTTGATTGCCGGCTGCTTGTTAAGGTAGGGTCAGTCTAGCTCCCACTATCCCTTCCCCTCCCTCTTCCCCCCCCCCGAAAGGTGACGTGTGGGGCTCCGGTCAAACAGTAAATCACAGCTCCCAACACTACTGTAAGTACACGCCTGATCATATTTTAGTGGACTTATTGGTTGAAAGCTTCACTTTTGACCAATAATTATCATGGAGAGTGATTTCTTAAGTAGTGGGTAATCTGTCTCTCTTTACAGCTTGGAATGACAGAGAGGGTCACCTGCCAACCAACGAGAAGAATAGAAGGAGACGGACTAACGTCCTGAGACGTCCCATGTTTAACCTATTTACCTGTTATGTAAGCCAACACAGGACCTAACCCCTCATCATAGCAGTGGT
This sequence comes from Cherax quadricarinatus, assembly GCF_038502225.1. Lineage (NCBI taxonomy): Eukaryota > Metazoa > Arthropoda > Malacostraca > Decapoda > Parastacidae > Cherax > Cherax quadricarinatus. The sequence goes on from NC_091292.1 coordinate 36,892,062, forward strand.
AACGAACCTGTGTTCCTGTCATCTGAAGTAATTATTCATGGCTACACTCTGTGAAGAACGAGCCGGTGGAGGTCACCAACACCTGCTACCCCCCCCCACATCAGAAACGGCTACGATTTCAACAACACAGTGTCACCAACACCTGACACCCCATTACCACGATATACCTATATTAGCATTGAGTTCAAATGTAATTTTTTTTTCATTTCATTTTTCATTTTTCCTTCAGTTAGGATACCCATTCACGTTTTATTGTTTTACATTTTCCGTTTCTAAATAATAAAGTGTTTATCATTGTCTGTTATTATTTCTTTTTCTATTCATTAATTTTCCTGAGAAGGAGCCAGCCTTGGTAATACTGACTGAAGTTGTTACAGGGCTGAGTAAGCCTTCACAAGTGGCGACCTTGCCAGGATCAACACTACTGAATCAAGATTCAATTCCATCTCGAATCTACCATTGGAACTTCAACGCTGCATACCACAGATGGTTACCACCAGCCATGAGTAATCATTCTCTATGGTAGGACTACGGTACAGGTATTTAAAAGATTTGGTGATTGTTATAGTCTCAATTTATTGTAAGTCAAGTCAGGCAGGATATAATATTTAATTCTGCCACCTTTTCGAGCTTGAAACACTTTGGAGGATTAGACTCTAGGGGCCCGAGATTTTCCAGTGGCAATTTGTTTCATTGAGCTCTTTATTTTATCAAGGGAACTGTTGTAGGACACTCTTGATTTGTTGGTGAGACCATTCTACTTACTGTTTGCTCAGAGCCAGCATAGAATCCTTCGTTTTAATTAATACATATTGTTTAATTGAAGTAGGGATTGAGCCCTCTGGTTTATTTACAGTTTGAGCGGAGCAGGAATTGAACCCTCTGTTTTCTTTAATACCCGTTTCATTTCCCCTGATAGTTTAAGTTATTCTTGCAAGTATGGAGGAATACCAGTTTTGGAGGAATGCTGGAAGTAAGTTAGGAATAACAGGGAAAAATTTAGAATCTTTTATTAGTGCTAAGATCCAAGAAAGACTTGAAAGAGAGAGAATTGAGAGAGAAGAGTGACAGTTAGAAAGCGAAAGAGAAGAGAATAAGGGGAGAGAAAGAATAGAGAGAGAGAATCAAGAAAGACAGTTAGAAAGAGAAAGAGAGGATAAGGAGAGAGATTGAATTGAAAGAGAAAACCAAGATAGACAGTTAGAAAGGGAGAGAGAAGACAAAAAGGAGCGTGATAGACTTGATCGTGAGGAGAGAGAGCTAGAGTACGTGAGGAACAAGCTAAAGTACATGAGGAACAAATTAAATTAAGAGAACTTGAGGAAAGAGCAAAGGATAGAGAAGTTGAGGAAAAAGCTAGAGAACGTGAGGAAAAAGCTAGAGAACTTGAGTTAATAGAGAGAGAAAAGGATCGTGAGCTCAAAAAAGCTCGCCTTGAATTAGAGAATAAAAAGTTAACTCTTACACAACAACAATTAGAGGAAGGAGTAATTGAACATCATGCAGCTAGTGAACATATTCCAACACCTAATTTACCTCCCTTCACAGAGGGTGAAGACATTACTTCATACATCATCAGGTTTGAAAATACCGCTACCCTCTGTGAATGGCCTGCTGACACCTGGGCTACCAGGTCAGGAATGTTATTTTCTGGTACAGCCTTGAATATCTATGCAACTTTGTCGCAGGATATTATATGTAATTATAACCTACTGAAGAAGGCAATCCTTAAAGCATATCAAAAAATCACAAATTCTTACAGGAAAGATTTCAGGTATGCCACCTTACAGCATGGCCAAAACTTTCAGCAGTTACAAGTAACACTCTTTCGTTTGTTCGACTTTTGGATAGAGAGTTCAGGAATTGATCACAGTTATGAATCTCTTAGACTTCGTGGTTGCTGACCAGTTCTTGACAGCTCTTCCCCACCAGATAAGAACATTCATTAAAGAACGTAACCTGATTAAAGCTGAGGAAGTTGCTGAGGCCGCTGACTTGTATGCTGAGGCTCACAATTCCTATAAAGACCTAAAGGGATCGAACCCTAAGGGCAAGGGTTCATCAGACCTTAACTTAAGAAATCAAAGCCTCTAGTGGAAAGTAAAGTGACTTCTTTTATTCCTGTTTGTCATTTGTGTGGTGTTAAGGGACATAAACGTCCAGTTGGAAGATGTTTTAAAGACTGTAATGACCAAGCACCCTTCTGTTCAGGAACAGTTAATGGACTTAATGTATCTACCATTTTACGAGACACTGGATGCACATGTATAGTCATTTCTGATAAGCTGCTCCCTAATCTTAAAGAAACTCATTCCTCTGCTATACTTTCACACTACTTGGGCCATACAGACACTTTTCCTACCATCCGTTGTTACATTAGGTCTAAATGGTTCACAGGTTGGTCTGAAGCCGTACTAGCTCCCATCACTTCTTGCTCTGTACTAATAGGTAATGTAAAAGGTGCCATTCTTACTTCTGAGGTTGACCTTTCATCACCAAAGATGGACATAAGTGTTTCAGATCCTCTTCCTGTAGAGTCAGAGAAGCCCCTCGAATGTTCAGATGAGACAATGTCTCTTGAGATTCATGTGGGATTAAAAACCAGTGATGCTACTCTCGAAAGCAAGGTAGTAGGATCACCGGTGGTTCACTTGTTAGATGAAAGTGAAGATATCACCTCCGATACCATAAATGTCTTGACTAGGGCTCAGACCAAAGCCCAGGCTTCTCCTACTGTCCATCCTTTGATTTTCCCTGACTTTAAGCCTTTAGATATATCGAAGGACTCCTTTGTCAATTTACAACGTAATTGCCCTTCTCTTCAGAATTGCCATAATGCCGCTAAACAAAATCAAGTTATCCAAAGGAAAAACTTTTCATATAAATTTGAATATATAAAAGGTACCTTGTACAAATCAGTATTCAAATTAAATTCAGATGAGAGAGACTATTCCATTTTAGTTGTTCCAAGTCAATGCAGAGAGACTTCTTAAAATGGCTCATGACCTGCCAGTGGCCGGACATTTCTCGCATCGTAAAACCTTAAATAAAATTAGGGAAACCTATTTTTGGCCAAAAATGTCCTCAGATGTCACTACCTATTGTAGATCGTGTAAAGTTTGCCAACTGTCATCCTCCCGAGGTACCAGGCGAGTACCTATGGTCAAAATGCCTATCTTTACGGTACCGTTTGAAAGAGTAGCTATTGACATCGTTGGTCCTTTATCTCCACTTTCATCTGGGGGACATAGATATATATTAACATTAGTTGATTATGCTTCGAGTTTCCCTGAAGCTGTTCCCTTAAAGACCATAACTACTACAGAGGTGGCTGAAGCCCTTTTGTCCATCTTCTCCAGAGTGGGCATCCCTAGAGAAATTTTGTCTGACCGTGGGACACAATTCACATCTGACTTAATGCAACATCTATACCAACTTCTGGGAGTGAAGCCTCTCTTCACCACACCCTATCATCCCAGCTGTAATGGGAGGATTGAGCGCCAGCATTCGATTCTCAAGTCCATTTTAAGGAAACTTTGCTCCCTTAAACCTAAGGAGTGGCATCGTTACCTACCCTGTGCTTTGTTTGCCATGAGGGAAGTTCCCAGTGACTCTTTGGGGTTTTCACCTTTTGAACTTCTCTATGGTAGACAGGCCAGAGGTCCATTGTCCATCCTTCATGACTTATGGACTAATGAGGAGGTAAATGCTGAGGTTCAGTCTTCTTACCAGTTTCTCCTTGACCTTAGATCCAAACTTGAGGAGACCTCTGACATAGTTTCGAAAAACCTAAGCTTGTCAATAGACCAGTACAAAACCTATTTTGATTCCAAAAGTCAGAGGAGAAGTTTTAAAGTAGGGGATGAAGTTCTGGTACTTTTGCCTATCAAGTCAAATAAATTATTAGTAGCATGGAAAGGTCCATATAAAGTATTAAAAAATTGTGGGAAAGTTGACTACCTCATAGAAGTCAAGGGGAAACCTAAGCTTTATCATATCAGCATCCTTAAGAAATATTATCGAAGAAATTCGGTTAACTGCCTTAATAAACTTGACTTAATTTTTCCACACGAACTTTATAAGACAACTGAAGAATGTAAGGTGTGTGTAATTGACACCTCTAACTTACACTATGATGAAGAACTACATGACTTGGTGACTCTTGACCACTCGGGCGCAACCAACATTAATATTAATGAATCTTTGGATGACCATATGAGACATGGACTACTTCAATGTGTGAGTAACTTTTCAGACGTCTTTACTGATATTCCAGGTAGTCCATAAGACTGACTTATTGACGGACAATCCGATCAAACGGAAATTATACCCTGTTCCAGTTCACCTTAGGGATGCATTTGACCGAGAGGCAGACAAATTATTAAAACTAAAGATCATTGAACCTTCAGTATCTGCATATTGCTCACCAGTAGTCATGGTTAAGAAGGAGGATAATTCATATAGACTTGCTATTGACTTCAGAGGCCTTAATGCTATAACTCGGTGGGAAGCTGAATCTATGCCCTTAATAGATAGCGATCTACACAAATTTTATGCCGCTTCCTTCTTTTCAGAGATTGATATTGCGCAGGCATATCATCAAGTAATGTTAGACCCTTCTACTAAGCAATACACCGCTTTTCCTACCCACCAACGACTGATGCAGTATAGAACTATGCCCTTCGGTTTGGTAACTGCCTGTGCTACCTACGTGAGACTGATGAGAAAGGTCTTGGGTAATATGCCAAATGTTTCAGTTTATTTTGATAACATTTACGTAATGACATCCACGTGGGGCGAACATATCCAAACATTAACATCAGTTTTGCGTAGGTTACGCTCACATGGCTTCACTGCCAAGCCGAAGAAATGCTTCCTTGGGTATAACAAGATTAGATATCTTAGACTGATACTTTCTAATAACTCTCTGCAGCCTCTCCCCAGTAAGATCAAAGCTTTATTAGAATTTAAATTCCCCAAAACCAAGAAGCTCATGCGTAGCTTTCTTGGTTCTGTAAATTTTTATGCACGGTTTATCCCGAACCTTACTGATCTTACAGGCATCTTATCCGACTTCCTTAAAAAGTCTGTGAAGGAACCTTTTGAACTTTCTGATGTAGCTCGGGAAAAGTTTAATGAGATTAAAAGTATCTTTTCGAAAGACCCTATACTTAAGATTCCAGATATTAATAAAACATTTTGTTTAAGAACTGATGCCTCCAATATTGGCTTAGGTGCAGTGCTACTACAGTACCATGATGGTATGCTTCCTAAGCCGGAAACTCCTTCCCACAGAAACGAGATACTCCACCATAGAAAAGGAATGTTTGGCTCTTGTGTGGGGTATCTCCAAGCTTAAATTTTATTTACTGGGAAAAGAATTCATTTTAGAAACAGACCACAAACCTTTGATATACCTAGAAACTTTTAAGGGAACCAACAGTCGCCTCTTGAGGTGGACATTGGCACTCCAGGCTTTTAAGTTCCATATTGTGTATATCAATGGTTCATCCAGTTATTTCTCTGACTGGTTAAGTCATGACAGTCAGTAGAAGATTTGTTGCCTTACGCGGCTTCCACATGTTAGAACTTTTTTCTCGCCTATTCTTCTTATACTCCTTGACTATAAGTCTTGGTATGGGGGAGTGTGAGGGAAAAGTTCAATAGATAGGAGTAGCGAGGGAGTGTATAGTAACAATAGTTTCATTGCCGGCTACTTGTTAAGGTAGGGTAACTCAAGCTCCCTCTATTCCCCCTCCCTCTTTTTTCCCCCTCCCCCTTTTTCCCCCCCCCCGAAAGTGATAGTTTGATTGCCGGCTGCTTGTTAAGGTAGGGTCAGTCTAGCTCCCACTATCCCTTCCCCTCCCTCTCCCCCCCCCCCGAAAGGTGACGTGTGGGGCTCCGGTCAAACAGTAAATCACTAGCTCACAGCTCCCAACACTACTGTAAGTACACGCCTGATCATATTTTAGTGGACTTATTGGTTGAAAGCTTCACTTTTGACCAATAATTAACTTAGTCCTTTCAGTCTTTATCTGTTAAATGTTTTAATAATCAACACATCTTTTAGGTATTGTACTTATCATGGAGAGTGATTTCTTAAGCAGTGGGTAATCTGTCTCTCTTTACAGCTTGGAATGACAGAGGGTCACCTGCCAACCAACGAGAAGAATAGAAGGAGACGGACTAACGTCCTGAGACGTCCCATGTTTAGCCTATTTACCTGTTATGTAAGCCAACACAGGACCTAACCCCTCATCATTGCAGTGGTAACGAACCTGTGTTCCTGTCATCTGAAGTAATTACACACCTGGAGGTTACCTGGAGGTTATTCCGGGGATCAACGCCCTCGCGGCCCGGTCCATGACCAGGCCTCCCGATGGATCATGTCCTGATCAACTAGGCTGTTACTGCTGGCCGCACGCAGTCCAACGTCCGAGCCACAGCCCGGCTGATCCGGCACTGACTTTAGGTATCTGTCCAGCTCTCTCTTGAAGGCAGCCAGAGGTTTATTGGCAATTCCCCTAATGCTTGATGGGAGGCTGTTGAACAGTTTTGGGCCCCGGACACTTATGGTGTTTTCTCTTAGTGTACCAATGGCGCCCCTACTTTTTATTGGGGGCATTTTGCATCGCCTGCCCAGTCTTTTACTTTCGTAGGGAGTGATTTCTGTGTGCAGATTTGGGACCATTCCTTCCAAGATTTTCCAAGTGTAGATTATGATATATCTCTCCCTCCTGCGTTCCAACGAGTACAAGTCAAGTGCTTCCAAGCGTTCCCAGTAGTTAAGGTGCTTGACAGAACTTATATGTGCAGTAAAGGATCTCTGTACACTCTCTAGATCTGCGATTTCACCTGCTTTGAATGGAGATGTTAATGTACAGCAGTATTCCAGCCTAGAGAGAACAAGTGATTTGAAAAGGATCATCATGGGCTTGGCATCTCTCGTTTTGAAAGTTCTCATTATCCATCCTATCATTTTCTTTGCACGTGCGATCGTGGCACTGTTGTGATCCTTGAAAGTGAGATCCTCAGACATTACTACTCCCAGGTCCCTTACATTATTTTTCCGCTCTATTGTATGGCCGGAGTCAGTAGTATACTCTGTTCTAGTTATTATCTCCTCCAGTTTTCCATAACGAAGTAGTTGGAATTTGTCCTCATTGAACATCATATTGTTTACCGTTGCCCACTGGAAAACTTTGTTTATATCTTCTTGGAGGTTAACCGCGTCCTCAGCAGATGACAGCCTCATGCAGATCCTAGTATCATCCGCAAAGGATGATACGGTGCTGTGGTGTATATCTCTGTTTATGTCTGATATGAGGATAAGGAATAAGATGGGGGCGAGTACTGTGCCTTGTGAAACAGAGCTCTTCACTATGGCAGCCTCCGATTTAACTCTGTTGACCACTACTCTTTGTGTTCGATTTGTTAGGAAGTTGAAGATCCATCTCCCCACTTTCCCAGTTATTCCTTTAGCACGTATTTTATGGGCTATTACGCCATGATCGCATTTGTCAAATGCTTTTGCAAAGTCTGTGTATATTACATCTGCATTCTGATTTTCTTCCAGTGCATCCAAGGCCATGTCATAGTGATCCAGTAGTTGTGAGAGGCAGGAGCGACCTGCCCTGAACCCATGTTGCCCTGGATTGTGCAGATTTTGGGAATCCAGGTGATTTGCAATCCTGCTTCTTAGCACTCTTTCAAAGATTTTTAAGATGTGGGACGTCAGAGCTATTGGTCTATAGTTCTTAGCTAATGCTTTGCTGCCACCTTTATGGAGTGGGGCTATATCCGTTGCTTTAAGTGACTGTGGAATTTCACCCATGTCCAAGCTCCTCCTCCATAGTGTACTTAGGGCACGCGAGAGGGGTTTCTTGCAGTTCTTAATGAAAACAGAGTTCCACGAGTCTGGGCCCGGGGCTGAGTGCATAGGCATGTTGTCAATGGCTTTTTCGAAATCTATCGGAGTTAGGGTAATGTCGGAAATCTGGCATACATTTATGGAGTTTTGAGGCTCATTCATGAAGAAATCATTTGGGTCGTCGATCCTCAGACCGATTAGTGGTTCACTAAACACAGAGTCGTACTGGGATTTCAATATTTCACTCATTTCCTTGTTGTCATCTGTGTAAGTCCCATCCTGTCTGAGTAAGGGCCCGATACTAGATGTGGTATTTGCCTTGTTTTTGGCATATGAAAAGAAATATTTTGAATTTCTTTCAATTTCACTAATAGCTTTAAGCTCCTCCTGCCTCTCCTGGTTCCTGTAAGAGTCATTTAGTTTAAGTTCGATAGTTTCCACTTCCCTGGTCAGCGCCTCCTTTCGTGTATCAGATATTCTAGCACTCCTGAGGAGCTCAGTGACTCTTCGTCGTCTTCTGTAGAGGGAGCGTCTTTTTCTCTCCAGTTTACTCCTGCTCTTCTTCTTTCTTAGGGGAATATGCCTAGAACATGCTTCGGCTACCAGGAAGTTGATCCTTTCAAGGCACTGGTTTGGATCCATGTCATTTAAGACATCTTCCCAACATGTTTCGTTTAGGACATGGTTTACCTGGTCCCAGTTGATGTTCTTGTTGTTGAAATTGTATTTTGTGAAGACACCTTCACAGGTACATGCATTCTGCTGTTCAGGACCCCTATGCATGTACGTCTGGACTTCTATTAGATTGTGATCGGAATTAGTTCTGTGAAGAACGAGCCGGTGGAGGTAACCAACACCTGCTACCCCCCTTCCCCCCACATCAGCAATGGCTACGATTTCAACAACACAGTTTCACCAACAGCTGACACCCCATTACCACGATATACCTATATTAGCGTTGAGTTCAAATGTAATTTTTTTTCATTTTATTTTTCATTTTTCTTTCAATTAGGATACCCATTCATGTTTTATTGTTTTACATTTTCCGTTTCTAAATAATAAAGTGTTTATCATTGTCCGTTATTATTTCTTTTTCTATTCATTAATTTTCCTGAGGAGGAGCCAGCCTTGGTAATACTGACTGAAGTTGTTACAGGGCTGAGTAAGCCTTCACACTTACCAACTTGTCGGTATTGTATACCAGTCTTATATTCACTCTGTCAGACACTGCAATACAATGGCATCCTGGTACAGAAGAGAAAACATCTTGTACAACTTTTTCAAGTGAGAGTTGTTGGATCTGAGGGGGACGTGACCTCTCAGTGACTACATTTTTTCTTCTACTACTCTACACCTCTCCTGCCGACAGTATATAAGTCTCTACACTGTCGCTTGTTCTTCACATTGTTTCATACTACTAAACAGAATTCTTCTTCAGACTGAGGGACTGACAACCTCAAATCTAAATGTTCAAGTTTGATGGACTAATTACATCGTCTTCATCTCTACTGCTCCTGCCTACTTTCTGTGCTCGACTGAAGAAGCCTGTTGTGTAGGTGAAGCGTTTCGGAATAAAGATGCCTATGTGTCTAACTTACTATCCCCGGCAGTATATCCTCCTTTCTGTTTGCAAATATTCAGGGTTAGAAAACATATCGAAATAACAAAGTTAGTTGTATAATTGGGCTCCTCGCAGAGGAGAATGTTATGTCTGGAGAGTTTACAGAAATACAGAAGTGATGGCGATTAAAAACTACAATATTTATAGATGTGACAGAATATATATGTCGCAGGGTGGAGTAGGACTATATGTGAAAGACACTTTTTGTTGTACACAACTACTAAATTCATCAAATGATACAGCAAAAGTTCTAGGAATTAAAGTGCATAATAGAAGTATGGTAATTATCATCGTATAAGCCATCATCAGCAACGACTGAGGAATTCACGGATCAGATAAGTAAGATAGATAGCTGCTTTGAAAGTTTCCAAAATCCCACACCAATTATTATCCTCCCAAATGTAAAATAGAACCATAGCATTGTGCCAGAAATAGTTCCTCGAAGCACGCTAGTTCAACAGGTATATACCAGGAAACTAATGGGGCTATGTATGAAGTGTAAATTGAACCAATAGATAACAGAGCCCACTAGAAATTAAAATTTACTGGATCTGATCTTTACAAACAACGGGAAACTATTCAGAGAAATAACAGTCAAAATCACAATATACTCTGATCATAACATCATTGGGGTACAAGCGAGTATAAACTCAAAGTTGAGAAACTCCAGTAATGATGCACGAGAGGAGGTTCAGTATACTTAACTTTAACAATCATTGGAGTGACTGAAATAAAATTAACAAAGAATTAGGTTACATATGCTCGTTAATCGTGCCCGGTCACTGCCTTCTCAGAAGTTTCATTTAATCTCAGATCAGATGTATCTACTGGAGAAAACCTTGTATTTGTAGTATATGCTCCAAATATTTTTCTCTAACTACATTTCAAGATTCATATGAAAGTTAATACACATGTAATACCTTACAAATGTAGTATGTTTCAAAATATTTTTTCAAAAAACATATATGAATTCTCATAGCCAAGAGATCACCGAGACAGAGCAAAATTTAAGCTATTGTATCAAAAGAAGCACAAAGGTAATAAAAAGCCTTTCAGGATAATGCAAAAAAAAAAAAACATTTCTAATCATATGCAAAATCCAAGTTAAGAACTACCTGTAGAAATGGATTATTAATCACTGGAGGTTCATACACTGACGGAGAGCAGGAAATGAACGTAAGGACCAAAATGAGTCTATGTTCGGCAACCCATTAAACGAAAGCAAGGTGGAAAATGCAGATTTTTTTTTTATTTCCTCTGGTAGCCATGCAGGCCGATTAATTAATACAGCACTAGTCCCATAGAATTCGTATAACAGAAAACATGCCCTCTAATTCAGCTCCATGACCGGATTCGTGGAATTTCTTATTTATAGGAAAGTGCAAAGTGCCACAAGCACGAGCACTCCCTTAGGAGAAAGAGCTTAACTCCATGTGAAATACCGGAGACCTTCAAGAGTACAGACATGGATCCTTTTCATATGAAAGGCAGCAGAGCGCTAGCGAAAAATTACAAGCCTGACATCTCTCATCAAAAAGTCTTCGAAAGTGATGAGACACCAAACTGAAAAATTTGTGGAACAACACAACCTGCACAACACAAGCTAGTAGAGCTTTAGAACCGGGAGATCATGCTTGTCACAATTACTAAAACATTATGACAGAATTACGGAGTCGCGGAAGAAATCCAAAATGCAGATGTTGTGTACACGGATTTTCCAAACGCTTTTGATAATTATGATCATTGGGCAATTGTACAGAAAATGAGAAGTATAGACATAACGGTGATGTAGGAAAAGTGATTTTCAACTTTCTGACAGATTAAACACAAGGATAGTAAATTTTACAAAGCAAACCCCAGAATTAGCGAGTTAAAAAGATCTGCATCCCTAAGCACGGTCCTGGCGCCTTTACTGTTTACAATCCTTGTAGTAGACATAGATAAAAAACACTCTCCACATATCTGAATCATTATTTGCGGATGACACCAAACTGAGCATGAAAGCCATCTCGATAAGAAGGAAGACGTAAGAAGAATTTTCCAGTGGGCAGAGGAAAACAACATGACGTTCAATGGTGAAAAGTTCCAGCTGCTTAGGAATGGAAAAATTAACAAATTGAAAGGGGATACTGTATAAAAAAAAACCGGAGGATTGTGAAACAGAAGAAAAGGAACACGTGAAATTCATGGGAATTTCACGTGTTCCTTTTGTCGGCTGACCCTTCTGTCAAAGAACACAATAAGTAAATGTTACGATAGTCTAGAAAATGTACGGTGGATAATGAGAACTCATAAAACAAGGGAAATTGTGCCAAAGGAGACACTGTTCAAAATTCTTATGTTCTACCTCGTTTAGTTTATTGGACAGTGTTGACGGCTCCGTTCAGAGCTGGATAAATATCAGAACTGGAACAAATACAGGGATAATTTATTGCCTAAATAAAGCCATTAAATCATTTAAATTATTGTGAACGTCTCAAAATCCGAAATATACTCGCTGGAGCGAAGTATATTGAAGGCATAGTCCCAAATCTGCACGCTATGAAATTCTGGAGTGAGAGATTTAAAAGCAAGAGCAAAATAAATCCGGTGAAGGACAGGGGCGCCGTAAATATGAAACATTGTATCAGCATCTTAATAGAAGATATATGCAACATTGCTAGGACAAATGCAGTCTCCAAGAGAAACTGGACAAGTATTGCTACTACGTGATAGATCAATCAAGCTGTGATGCATATGTGGGCCAGCGGGTCGCCAGCAGCAACAACATGTTGATCAGGTAAGCACCAGACAAGCCTGGCCTAGGGCCGGGCTACTGGAGCAGGAAAACTCTCGAAACTCATAAAGGCACTATGATCGAGCATTAACAGTAAACTTCCACCAATGACCGACTGCTCAAAGTAAACTTCCACCCATGACCCCATTACCGACTGCTCACAGTACACTTCCACCCATGACCCCATTACCGACTGCTCACAGTACACTTCCACCCATGACCCCATGACCGACTGCTCACAGTAAACTTCCACCCAAGACCCCATTACCGACTGCTCACAGTAAACTTCCACCCATGACCCCATTACCGACTGCTCACAGTACACTTCCACCCATGACCCCATGACCGACTGCTCAAAGTAAACTTCCACTCATGACCCCATGACCGACTGCTCACAGTACACTTTCGCCCATGACCCCATGACCGACTGTTCACAGTACACTTTCACCCATGACCCCATGACCGACTGCTCACAGTACACTTTCACCCATGACCCCATGACCGACTGTTCACAGTACACTTTCACCCATGACCCAATGACCGACTGCTCACAGTACACTTTCACCCATGACCCCATGACCGACTGTTCACAGTACACTTTCACCCATGACCCCATGACCGACTGCTCACAGTACACTTTCACCCATGACCCCATGACCGACTGTTCACAGTACACTTTCACCCATGACCCAATGACCGACTGTTCACAGTACACTTTCACCCATGACCCCATGACCGACTGCTCACGGTACACTTCCATCCATGACGCCATGACCGACTGCTCACAGTACACTTTCACCCATGACCCCATGACCGACTGCTCACAGTACACTTTCACCCATGACCCCATGACCGACTCTTCACAGTACACTTTCACCCATGACCCAATGACCGACTGTTCACAGTACACTTTCACCCATGACCCCATGACCGACTGCTCACGGTACACTTCCAGCCATGACGCCATGACCGACTGCTCACAGTACACTTTCACCCATGACCCCATGACCGACTGCTCACAGTACACTCCCACCCATAACCGATTGCTCACAGTACGCTTCCACCCATGACCCCATGACCCACTGCTCACGGTAAACTTCCACCTATGACCGCATGACGACTGCTTACAGTACATACTTACTTACTTACTTATAAGAACGTAAGAACAGCTCACATTCACTTAAGGAAGGAACACGGCAACTGACCTAGTAGCACAAGCTAGTCAGGTCCAACTCACACCCACCCACACCCACTCATGCATTTATCTAACCTATTTTTAAAACTACAGAACGTTTTAGCCTCTATAGCTGTACTCGGGAGTTTGTTCCACTCATCCGCAACTCTATTACCAAACCAGTGCTTTCATATATCCTTCCTGAATCTGAATTTTTCCAACTTAAAACCATTGCTACTAGTCCTGTCTAGGCTAGATATTTTCAGTACGTTATTTACATTCCCTTTATTTATTCCTCTCTTCCATTTATACACCTCAGTCATATCCCCCCCCCCCATTTCTACGCCTTTCTAGACAGTGCAGATTCAGGGCCCTCATTCTATCCTCATAGGCAAGATTTTTGATACATTGTATCAACTTTGTCATCCTCCTTTGTATGTTTTCCAGAGCATTTATATCCAAACCATACCCCCGGCCGGGATTGAACCCGTGGTCATAGTCTCAAAACTCCAGCCCGTCGCGTTAGCCACTAGACCAGCTAGCCACAATAAGATTCATCCAACTAGGTATATTTCTACACCATAGGAAGGTTAGCACAGGCACCACTGTGACCACAAATGTATTGTGGCTAGCTGGTCTAGTGGCTAACGCGACGGGCTGGAGTTTTGAGACTCTATGACCGCGGGTTCAATCCCGGCCGGGGGTATGGTTTGTTTGCAATCGTGTCATTACGATTTCTTGAGGCATTTATATCCATTCTGTAATACGGTGACCAGAACTGAGCAGCATAGTCTAAATGAGGCCTAACTAAGTATGTATAGAGTTGAAGAACAACCTGAGGACTCCTATTATTTATGCTTCTTGATATGAAGCTAAGGATTCTGTTAGCTTTATTGTGAACACTTATGCACTGATGTCCTGGTTTCAGATTACTGCTAACCAGAACTCCTGAATCTTTTTTCACAGTCCGTAATATTTAAGATCTACATTATTTAGTTTATAGTATGTGGCATGGTTATTTTCTTGTCCAGCATTTAGAACTTTGCATTTGCCAATATTAAACTGCATCTGCCACTTCTCCGACCACTGCATCAGTCTATTCAAATCTTCCTGGAGTGTTCTAATGTCCTCGTCAGAATGAATTCAACGGCCTATTTTGGTGTCATCGGCATATTTGTTTATGTCGATCTTTATGCCCTCATCAATGTCGTTTATATAGATTGTAAACAACAGGGAGCCCAATACTGACCACTGTGGAACACCGCTCGTGACGGTTCCCCACTTTGATTTCTCCCCATTTATGCAAACTCTCTGCTGCTTATTTGTCAACCATACCTCTATCCAGGAAAAAAATTCTCCTCCTATTCCATGTGCTTTAATTTTCTTCAATAGTCTCTGATGTGGGACCCTGTCAAAAGCCTTACTGAAGTCCATATATACAATATCATATTCATTACCATGATCTACCTCCTCAAATACCTTAGTGAAAAAAATTAATAAATTTGTAAGGGAGGAACGCCCCTTTGTAAAACCATGCTGAGATTCGTTGATTAATTTATGCTTCTCAAGGTGCCTACGAGCTGCCTCGGCAATTATTGATTCCATAAATTTTCCCACTATGCAGGTTAGGCTTATTGGTCTATAGTTCGAAGCTAAGGACCTGTCACCTGCTTTGAAAATGGGTATCACATCTGCCATTTTCCACTTATCTGTCACCATGCCAGTCTGTAGTGATATGTTGAAAAGATTAGCCAAAGGTTTGCTAAGCTCCTCTTTACATTTCTTTAGAACTCTTGCATACAGTTCATCAGGGCCTGGAGATTTGTTAGGTTTTAATTTATCTGTTTGCCTAAGAACCATGTCACTTGTGACTCTAATCGTGCATAGTTTATTATCATCCTGTTCTACATAATTTATTATTTCTGGATTATCGCTAGTATCTTCCTGTGTAAAAACTGAGAGGAAGTATGTGTTAAAAATTCTACACATTTCCTTATCACTGTCCGTGAGCTGACCCGCGTAACTTTTGAGTGGGCCTATCTTGTCCCTGATCTTACTTCTGTATACCTGAAAGAATCCTTTTGGGTTAGTCCTCGATTCTCTTGCAACTTTTACCTCATGATCTCTTTTTGCTTTTCTTATTCCCCTTTTTATTTCTCTCTTTAACTGAATATGTTGATTTCTTAATTGTCCCTCTCCTCTTTTGAGTTACCTATACATGCCTCTCTTTTGACCTATGAGATGTTTTAATCTATTCTTCATCCATTTAGGATCATTTTTGTTTGATCTGATTTCCCTATTTGGAACATAAGTCTGAGCATCTGGAACTATGCCCTGGAAAACGTCATATCGGCAATCATCACCAACTACCTGACCCATAGTCAGGTCATCCCAGTTCAGCCCACCCAAGCGGAAGTCAGGGTCAAAGATTTGATTGCCATTATTAGGGGAATTCCGTGATATATTAAAATTGAGTGATTTGTGATCACTTTCCCCAAGCTCATCATTAACCTCAAGATTATTAATTAGCATTTCCCTGCTGGCAAGAACCTAGTCAAGCAGGTTATTTCCTCTAAATGGTTCTGTCATAAACTGTTTTAAAAAAACAGTCCTGAATCGTATCAAGAAAGTCACTTGACTCTAAATTTCGTGTGAAATTGCTCCAGTCAGTCTGTCTGTATTTGAAATCTCCCATTATCACAACATTTTCCTATGTAGATGCCTTACGAATTTCATCCCATAGAAGTTTACCGCACTACCTATCAAGATTTAGGGCCCTGTAAATCACACACAAAATTAGTTTTTCACGGTCCTCGAGAAGCTGTAACCGAACAGATTCAGTGGCTGCCACTTCTAATTTTATATCTTGTCTAACACAATAATTTAAACTCTCTCTGACATACATCACTACTCCACCACCCTTCCTGTTGACCCTGCCAATGTGGAATAATTTACAGCCCTGTATGTGACATTCAGAAGACATCTCTCTATCTTTCAGATTGAACCAGGTCTCTGTTATAACAATGATATCTATGTTTCCTGCATGTACAATTAATCTAGCTCATCTATCTTAATTCTTACACTCCTGCTATTTGTATAGTAGACCTTAAGGGAGCTAGTCCCTTGCTGCCCTCTGTTGTCTCCCTTTGTTTGCTGACCTGATCTATTATCTTTATTTATAACTTCATGATGAATGTCTTTTATACATTTACTGTCTCCAACCCTAGTTTTGCAACCTGACTGTTTCCCATACATACCCATACCTCTATCTTCTATCAGTTTAAAATCCTAAACATTTCAGCAATGGCCCTCTCAATTAAGTTTGCAAGTGCTACCACCCTTCCCCCAGAGAGATGTACCCCATCCCTTGCATACATATCATGTTTGCGATAAAAGTTGTCCCAGTTGTCAATGAATGGGATTGCAAGTTCCTTGCAGTACCTGTCTAGCCAGCAATTTACACCAATTGCCCTAGACAACCATCCATTGCCCACTTCCCTTCTAGGCAAGATGCTACATATGATTGGGGCCGCTCCCTTAGACTTAATTAAATCTATAGCTGACCTGTATGTATCTAGCAGCTCTTCTCTCCTACCCTTTCCAATATCATTTCCACTAGCACTGACACAGATAATAGGCTTGTTTCCATTACCTGACATGATATTATCCAACCTGTTGACTATGTCACTAACATCAGCTCCAGGGAAACACACTCTATCTCTTACCTTCTTATTCCTATTACAGAAAGCATGGTCCATATATCTTACCTGTGAGTCACCAACCACAAGGATTCGGTTACCTCTATTCCCAGAGGAAGTAGTACCTTTACCTTCACTGGCCACTGAAGTACACTCATCCTGAAGAACAGAGAAGCGATTTCCTACCTTCACATCTTCTCTCTTAACTTTCCTTATTTTGATGCACTTCCCATTACCGGGAACCACTTGAGACTTGTAGCAGGTGCTGGACTGCACCTCACTGAGGGTACCCATTCTTACATCCCCACCTATAGCTTCCTCGCAGCGAGTGACACTGCACCTCACTGATAGTAGCCATTGCTACCAACAGCCTCCTTGCAGCGAGAGAGAGATTGCAACTTGCTGCTGGTAGCATCATTCCCTTCCACCATTCCAGCCAAATCACACTCACTCCCAAACCCATTGAGGTGAACATTCAGCCTTCTTATTTCCTCCTGGAGAAGCAAGAATTCCTCCTTCAACTCTCCAACCTCAATTTTTAAAACCGTGCAAAAGCAAGCCATGCTTTGTAACCGTCCACACTAATCCCCAAAGTACCTCAGGCCCTGTGACCTCATGTGACGACTGACCACTGACCACTGTGACCGACTGCTCACAGAACACTTCCACCCATGACCCCATGACCGACTGCAAACAGTACAATTCCACCCACGACCCCATGACTGACTGCTCAGAGTAAACTTCTACCGATGACCGACTAGTCACAGTACACTTCCACCCATAACCGACTGCTCACAGAACGCTTCCACCCATTACCCCATGACCGACTGCTCACAGTGCACTTCCACCCATGACCGACTGCTCAAAGTAAACTTCCACCTATAACCCCATGACCGACTGCTCACAGTAAACTTCCACCCATGACCCCATGACCGACTGCTCACAGAACACTGTCACCCATGACCTCACGACCGACTGATCACAGTACATTTCCACCCATAACCGACCGCTCACAGTACACTTTCACCCGTGACCCCATGACCGGCTGCTCACAGTACACTTCCACCTATGACCGACTGCTCACAGTACACCTTCCACCTACGACCCCATGACCGACTGCTCACAACACACTTCCACCCGTGACCGTCTGTTCACAGTAGACTTCCACCCATGACCCCATGACCGACTGCTCACAGTACACTTCTACCCATAACCGACTGCTCACAGAACATTTCCACCCATGACTTCATGACCGACTGCTCAGAGTACACTTCCACCTTTGACCCCACGACCGAGTGCTCACAGTACACTTTCACCCATGACCCCATGAGCGACTACTCACAGTACACTTCCACCCATAACCGATTGTTCACAGTACACTTTCACCCATGACCCCATCACCGACTGTTCACAGTACACTTCCAACCATGCCCCCATGACTAACTGCTCAGAGTACGCTTCAACCAATGACCCCATGACCGACTGCTCACAGTATCCTTCCACCCATTACCCCCCTACCGACAGCTCACATTACGCTTACATCCATCACCGACTGCTCACAGTACATTTTTTTTTTTTTTTTTTTATTCGCCGGTATTCTCCCGGCCCGGGTCTTTTCCATGTAGTGGTGACCCGGCCTTGGCTCCCTATCTGGGGAGTGTCTCGAGATTAAAGTCTCCCATGGGAGGAGGTACAGAACCTCCTCATCTTTGGGACCAAGTGTCCCCAGGCCTAGCCACATTCCCCGCCCTCACGGGGCTCATAGGGAGAAGCTAGGCCTCTGGTCTGCCATCTACCCCGCCTCAAATGGGCTCGTGGGGATGGCAGTCTTATGAGCTGCAGATGGTAGCAAGCTCAGGCCTCTCTTGACCTTTCACACAGTACATTAAAGCCTATGACCCCTTGACCGAATGCTCACAGTGCATTTCCACCCATGACCTCATGACCGAATGCTTATAGTACATTTCCTCAAATGACCCCACAACCGAGTGCTCACAGTACACTTCCACCCATGACCCAATGACTGGCTGCTAACAGTACACTTCCACCCATGATCCCATGACTGCCTGCTCAGAGTACACTTCCACCAATGACCCAATGACTATCTGCTCACTGTACACTTCCACCCACGACCCTATGAACGACAACTCACAGTACACTTCCACCCATGACCCCATGACCGAATGCTCACAGTACACTTCTACCCATGACCCCATGACCGACAGCTCACAGTACACTTCCACCCATAACCCCATGACCGACAGCTCACAGTACACTTCCGCCCATGACCCCATGGTCGACAGCTCACAGTAAACTTCCGCATATTGCCCCATGACCCTCTGTTCACAGTACTCCTCCACCCATAGCCGATTTCTAACAGTACACTTCCACCCATCACACACTACTCATAGTGCACTTCCTCCCATGACCCACTTCTCATGGTACACTTCCACCCATGACCCACTTCTCATGGTACACTTCCACCCATGACCCACTTCTCATGGTACACTTCCACCCATGACCCACTTCTCATGGTACACTTCTACCCATGACCCACTTCTCATGGTACACTTCTACCCATGACCCACTTCTCATGGTACACTTCCACCCATGACCCACTTCTCATGGAACACTTCTACCCATGACCCACTTCTCATGGTACAATTCTACCCATGACCCACTTCTCATGGTACACTTCTACCCATGACCCACTTCTCATGGTACACTTCTACACATGACCCACTTCTCATGGTACACTTCCACCCATGACCCACTTCTCATGGTACACTTCCACCCATGACCCACTTCTCATGGTACACTTCCACCCATGACCCACTTCTCATGGTACACTTCCACCCATGACCCACTTCTCATGGTACACTTCTACCCATGACCCACTTCTCATGGTACACTTCTTCCCATGACCCACTTCTCATGGTACACTTCCACCCATGACCCACTTCTCATGGTACACTTCTACCCATGACCCACTTCTCATGGTACACTTCCACCCATGACCCACTTCTTATGGTACACCTCCACCCATGACCCACTTCTCATGGTACACTTCTACCCATGACCCACTTCTCATGGTACACTTCTACCCATGACCCACTTCTCATGGTACACTTCCACCCATGACCCACTTCTCATGGTACACTTCTACCCATGACCCACTTCTCATGGTACACTTCTACCCATGACCCACTTCTCATGGTACACTTCCACCCATGACCCACTTCTCATGGTACACTTCCACCCATGACCCACTTCTCATGGTACACTTCCACCCATGACCCACTTCTCATGGTACACTTCCACCCATGACCCACTTCTCATGGTACACTTCCACCCATGACCCACTTCTCATGGTACACTTCCACCCATGACCCACTTCTCATGGTACACTTCCACCCATGACCCACTTCTCATGGTACACTTCTACCCATGACCCACTTCTCATGGTACACTTCCACCCATGACCCACTTCTCATGGTACACTTCCACCCATGACCCACTTCTCATGGTACACTTCTACCCATGACCCACTTCTCATGGTACACTTCCACCCATGACCCACTTCTCATGGTACACTTCCACCCATGACCCACTTCTCATGGTACACTTCTACCCATGACCCACTTCTCATGGTACACTTCCACCCATGACCCACTTCTCATGGTACACTTCCACCCATGACCCACTTCTCATGGTACACTTCCACCCATGACCCACTTCTCATGGTACACTTCTACCCATGACCCACTTCTCATGGTACACTTCTACCCATGACCCACTTCTCATGGTACACTTCCACCCATGACCCACTTCTCATGGTACACTTCTACCCATGACCCACTTCTCATGGTACACTTCCACCCATGACCCACTTCTCATGGTACACTTCTACCCATGACCCACTTCTCATGGTACACTTCCACCCATGACCCACTTCTCATGGTACACTTCTACCCATGACCCACTTCTCATGGTACACTTCTACCCATGACCCACTTCTCATGGTACACTTCTACCCATGACCCACTTCTCATGGTACACTTCCACCCATGACCCACTTCTCATGGTACACTTCCACCCATGACCCACTTCTCATGGTACACTTCTACCCATGACCCACTTCTCATGGTACACTTCTACCCATGACCCACTTCTCATGGTACACTTCCACCCATGACCCACTTCTCATGGTACACTTCTACCCATGACCCACTTCTCATGGTACACTTCTACCCATGACCCACTTCTCATGGTACACTTCTACCCATGACCCACTTCTCATGGTACACTTACACCCATGACCCACTTCTCATGGTACACTTCCAACCATGACCCACTTCTCATGGTACACTTCCACCCATGACCCACTTCTCATGGTACACTTCCACCCATGACCCACTTCTCATGGTACACTTCTACCCATGACCCACTTCTCATGGTACACTTCTACCCATGACCCACTTCTCATGGTACACTTCCACCCATGACCCACTTCTCATGGTACACTTCCACCCATGACCCACTTCTCATGGTACACTTCCACCCATGACCCACTTCTCATGGTACACTTCCACCCATGACCCACTTCTCATGGTACACTTCCACCCATGACCCACTTCTCATGGTACACTTCTACCCATGACCCACTTCTCATGGTACACTTCCACCCATGACCCACTTCTCATGGTACACTTCTACCCATGACCCACTTCTCATGGTACACTTCCACCCATGACCCACTTCTCATGGTACACTTCCACCCATGACCCACTTCTCATGGTACACTTCCACCCATGACCCACTTCTCATGGTACACTTCTACCCATGACCCACTTCTCATGGTACACTTCCACAGATGACCCACTTCTCATGGTACACTTCTACCCATGACCCACTTCTCATGGTACACTTCTACCCATGACCCACTTCTCATGGTACACTTCCACCCATGACCCACTTCTCACGGTACACTTCTACCCATGACCCACTTCTCATGGTACACTTCTACCCATGACCAACTTCTCATGGTACACTTCTATCCATGACCCACTTCTCATGGTACACTTCTACCCATGACCCACTTCTCATGGTACACTTCTACCCATGACCCACTTCTCATGGTACACTTCCACCCATGACCCACTTCTCTTGGTACACTTCTACCCATGACCCACTTCTCATGGTACACTTCTACCCATGACCCACTTCTCATGGTACACTTCTACCCATGACCTACTTCTCATGGTACACTTCTACCCATGACCCACTTCTCATGGTACACTTCCACCCATGACCCACTTCTCATGGTACACTTCTACCCATGACCCACTTCTCATGGTACACTTCTACCCATGACCCACTTCTCATGGTACACTTCTACCCATGACCCACTTCTCATGGTACACTTCCACCCATGACCCACTTCTCATGGTACACTTCTACCCATGACCCACTTCTCATGGTACACTTCTACCCATGACCCACTTCTCATGGTACACTTCTACCCATGACCCACTTCTCATGGTACACTTCTACCCATGACCCACTTCTCATGGTACACTTCCACCCATGACCCACTTCTCATGGTACACTTCTACCCATGACCCACTTCTCATGGTACACTTCCACCCATGACCCACTTCTCATGGTACACTTCTACCCATGACCCACTTCTCATGGTACACTTCCACCCATGACCCACTTCTCATGGTACACTTCTACCCATGACCCACTTCTCATGGTACACTTCCACCCATGACCCACTTCTCATGGTACACTTCCACCCATGACCCACTTCTCATGGTACACTTCTACCCATGACCCACTTCTCATGGTACACTTCTACCCATGACCCACTTCTCATGGTACACTTCCACCCATGACCCACTTCTCATGGTACACTTCTACCCATGACCCACTTCTCATGGTACACTTCTACCCATGACCCACTTCTCATGGTACACTTCTACCCATGACCCACTTCTCATGGTACACTTCAACCCATGACCCACTTCTCATGGTACACTTCCAACCATGACCCACTTCTCATGGTACACTTCCACCCATGACCCACTTCTCATGGTACACTTCCACCCATGACCCACTTCTCATGGTACACTTCTACCCATGACCCACTTCTCATGGTACACTTCTACCCATGACCCACTTCTCATGGTACACTTCCACCCATGACCCACTTCTCATGGTACACTTCCACCCATGACCCACTTCTCATGGTACACTTCCACCCATGACCCACTTCTCATGGTACACTTCCACCCATGACCCACTTCTCATGGTACACTTCCACCCATGACCCACTTCTCATGGTACACTTCTACCCATGACCCACTTCTCATGGTACACTTCCACCCATGACCCACTTCTCATGGTACACTTCTACCCATGACCCACTTCTCATGGTACACTTCCACCCATGACCCACTTCTCATGGTACACTTCCACCCATGACCCACTTCTCATGGTACACTTCCACCCATGACCCACTTCTCATGGTACACTTCTACCCATGACCCACTTCTCATGGTACACTTCCACCCATGACCCACTTCTCATGGTACACTTCTACCCATGACCCACTTCTCATGGTACACTTCTACCCATGACCCACTTCTCATGGTACACTTCCACCCATGACCCACTTCTCATGGTACACTTCTACCCATGACCCACTTCTCATGGTACACTTCTACCCATGACCCACTTCTCATGGTACACTTCCACCCATGACCCACTTCTCATGGTACACTTCCACCCATGACCCACTTCTCATGGTACACTTCCACCCATGACCCACTTCTCATGGTACACTTCCACCCATGACCCACTTCTCATGGTACACTTCCACCCATGACCCACTTCTCATGGTACACTTACACACCCATGACCCAGTTCTCATGGTACACTTCTACCCATGACCCACTTCTCATGGTACACTTCTACCCATGACCCACTTCTCATGGTACACTTCTACCCATGACCCACTTCTCATGGTACACTTCTACCCATGACCCACTTCTCATGGTACACTTCCACCCATGACCCACTTCTCATGGTACACTTCTACCCATGACCCACTTCTCATGGTACACTTCCACCCATGACCCACTTCTCATGGTACACTTCTACCCATGACCCACTTCTCATGGTACACTTCTACCCATGACCCACTTCTCATGGTACACTTCCACCCATGACCCACTTCTCATGGTACACTTCTACCCATGACCCACTTCTCATGGTACACTTCCACCCATGACCCACTTCTCATGGTACACTTCCACCCATGACCCACTTCTCATGGTACACTTCCACCCATGACCCACTTCTCATGGTACACTTCTACCCATGACCCACTTCTCATGGTACACTTCTACCCATGACCCACTTCTCATGGTACACTTCTACCCATGACCCACTTCTCATGGTACACTTCCACCCATGACCCACTTCTCATGGTACACTTCCACCCACGACCCACTTCTCATGGTACACTTCCACCCATGACCCACTTCTCATGGTACACTTCTTCCCATGACCCACTTCTCATGGTACACTTCATGGTACACCCATGACCCACTTCTCATGGTACACTTCTACCCATGACCCACTTCTCATGGTACACTTCCACCCATGACCCACTTCTCATGGTACACTTCCACCCATGACCCACTTCTCATGGTACACTTCCACCCATGACCCACTTCTCATGGTACACTTCCACCCATGACCCACTTCTCATGGTACACTTCCACCCATGACCCACTTCTCATGGTACACTTCCACCCATGACCCACTTCTCATGGTACACTTCCACCCATGACCCACTTCTCATGGTACACTTCCACCCATGACCCACTTCTCATGGTACACTTCCACCCATGACCCACTTCTCATGGTACACTTCCACCCATGACCCACTTCTCATGGTACACTTCTACCCATGACCCACTTCTCATGGTACACATTCCACCCATGACCCACTTCTCATGGTACACTTCCACCCATGACCCACTTCTCATGGTACACTTCCACCCATGACCCACTTCTCATGGTACACTTCCACCCATGACCCACTTCTCATGGTACACTTCCACCCATGACCCACTTCTCATGGTACACTTCTACCCATGACCCACTTCTCATGGTACACTTCCACCCATGACCCACTTCTCATGGTACACTTCCACCCATGACCCACTTCTCATGGTACACTTCCACCCATGACCCACTTCTCATGGTACACTTCCACCCATGACCCACTTCTCATGGTACACTTCTACCCATGACCCACTTCTCATGGTACACTTCTTCCCATGACCCACTTCTCATGGTACACTTACACCACCCATGACCCACTTCTCATGGTACACTTCCACCCATGACCCACTTCTCATGGTACACTTCCACCCATGACCCACTTCTCATGGTACACGTCCACCCATGACCCACTTCTTATGGTACACTTCTACCCATGACCCACTTCTCATGGTACACTTCAACCCATGACCCACTTCTCATGGTACACTTCTACCCATGACCCACTTCTCATGGTACACTTCCACCCATGACCCACTTCTCATGGTACACTTCCACCCATGACCCACTTCTCATGGTACACTTCCACCCATGACCCACTTCTCATGGTACACTTCTACCCATGACCCACGTCTCATTCTCATGGTACACTTCTACCCATGACCCACTTCTCATGGTACACTTCTACCCATGACCCACTTCTCATGGTACACTTCCACCCATGACCCACTTCTCATGGTACACTTCCACCCATGACCCACTTCTCATGGTACACTTCCACCCATGACCCACTTCTCATGGTACACTTCCACCCATGACCCACTTCTCATGGTACACTTCTACCCATGACCCACTTCTCATGGTACACTTCCACCCATGACCCACTTCTCATGGTACACTTCCACCCATGACCCACTTCTCATGGTCCCCTTCCTCCCATGACCCATGACCCACTTCTCATGGTACACGTCCACCCATGACCCACTTCTCATGGTACACTTCTACCCATGACCCACTTCTCATGGTACACTTCCACCCATGACCCACTTCTCATGGTACACTTCCACCCATGACCCACTTCTCATGGTACACGTCCACCCATGACCCACTTCTCATGGTACACTTCCACCCATGACCCACTTCTCATGGTACACTTCCACCACCCATGACCCACTTCTCATGGTACACTTCCACCCATGACCCACTTCTCATGGTACACTTCTTACCCATGACCCACTTCTCATGGTACACTTCCACCCATGACCCACTTCTCATGGTACACTTCCACCCATGACCCACTTCTCATGGTACACTTCCACCCATGACCCACTTCTCATGGTACACTTCCACCCATGACCCACTTCTCATGGTACACTTCCACCCATGACCCACTTCTCATGGTACACTTCTACCCATGACCCACTTCTCATGGTACACTTCCACCCATGACCCACTTCTCATGGTACACTTCTACCCATGACCCACTTCTCATGGTACACTTCCACCCATGACCCACTTCTCATGGTACACTTCCACCCATGACCCACTTCTCATGGTACACTTCCACCCATGACCCACTTCTCATGGTACACTTCCACCCATGACCCACTTCTCATGGTACACTTCCACCCATGACCCACTTCTCATGGTACACTTCCACCCATGACCCACTTCTCATGGTACACTTCTACCCATGACCCACTTCTCATGGTACACTTCCACCCATGACCCACTTCTCATGGTACACTTCCACCCATGACCCACTTCTCATGGTACACTTCTACCCATGACCCACTTCTCATGGTACACTTCCACAGATGACCCACTTCTCATGGTACACTTCTACCCATGACCCACTTCTCATGGTACACTTCTACCCATGACCCACTTCTCATGGTACACTTCTACCCATGACCCACTTCTCATGGTACACTTCTACCCATGACCCACTTCTCATGGTACACTTCTACCCATGACCCACTTCTCATGGTACACTTCTACCCATGACCCACTTCTCATGGTACACTTCTACCCATGACCCACTTCTCATGGTACACTTCTACCCATGACCCACTTCTCATGGTACACTTCTACCCATGACCCACTTCTCATGGTACGCTACAACCCATGACCCACTTCTCATGGACCCATGACCCACTTCTCATGGTACACTTCTACCCATGACCCACTTCTCATGGTACACTTCTACCCATGACCCACTTCTCATGGTACACTTCTACCCATGACCCACTTCTCATGGTACACTTCTACCCATGACCCACTTCTCATGGTACACTTCTACCCATGACCCACTTCTCATGGTACACTTCTACCCATGACCCACTTCTCATGGTACACTTCCACCCATGACCCACTTCTCATGGTACACTTCAACGCATGACCCACTTCTCCACTACACTTCACCCATGACCCACTTCTCACGGTAGACTTAAACCCATGACCCACTTCTCATGGTACACTTCTACCCATGACCCACTTCTCATGGTACACTTCTACCCATGACCCACTTCTCATGGTGACCCACTTACACTTCTACCCATACACTTCATGGTACACCCATGACCCACTTCTCATGGTACACTTCTACCCATGACCCACTTCTCATGGTACACTTCCACCCATGACCCACTTCTCATGGTACACTTCTACTCATGACCCACTTCTCATGGTACACTTCTTCTACCCATGACCCACTTCTCATGGTAAACTTCCACCCATGACCCACTTCTCATGGTACACTTCTACCCATGACCCACTTCTCATGGTACACTTCCACCCATGACCCACTTCTCATGGTACACTTCTACCCATGACCCACTTCTCATGGTACACTTCTACCCATGACCCACTTCTCATGGTACACTTCCACCCATGACCCACTTCTCATGGTACACTTCCACCCATGACCCACTTCTCATGGTACACTTCTACCCATGACCCACTTCTCATGGTACACTTCCACCCATGACCCACTTCTCATGGTACACATGGTTCCACCCATGACCCACTTCTCATGGTACACTTCTACCCATGACCCACTTCTCATGGTACACTTCTACCCATGACCCACTTCTCATGGTACACTTCCACCCATGACCCACTTCTCATGGTACACTTCCACCCATGACCCACTTCTCATGGTACACTTCTACCCATGACCCACTTCTCATGGTACACTTCCACCCATGACCCACTTCTCATGGTACACTTCAACCCATGACCCACTTCTCATGGTACACCACCCATGACCCACTTCTCATGGTACACTTCCACCCATGACCCACTTCTCATGGTACACTTCTACCCATGACTTCTCCACTTCTCATGGTACACTTCTACCCATGACCCACTTCTCATGGTACACTTCTACCCATGACCCACTTCTCATGGTACACTTCTACCCATGACCCACTTCTCATGGTACACTTCCACCCATGACCCACTTCTTATGGTACACTTCTACCCATGACCCACTTCTCATGGTACACTTCTACCCATGACCCACTTCTCATGGTACACTTCCACCCATGACCCACTTCTCATGGTACACTTCTACCCATGACCCACTTCTCATGGTACACTTCTACCCATGACCCACTTCTCATGGTACACTTCCACCCATGACCCACTTCTCATGGTACACTTCTACCCATGACCCACTTCTCATGGTACACTTCTACCCATGACCCACTTCTCATGGTACACTTCCACCCATGACCCACTTCTCATGGTACACTTCTACCCATGACCCACTTCTCATGGTACACTTCTACCCATGACCCTCTTCTCATGGTACACTTCCACCCATGACCTACTTCTCATGGTACACTTCTACCCATGACCCACTTCTCATGGTACACTTCTACCCATGACCCACTTCTCATGGTACACTTCTACCCATGACCCACTTCTCATGGTACACTTCCACCCATGACCTACTTCTCATGGTACACTTCTACCCATGACCCACTTCTCATGGTACACTTCTACCCATGACCCACTTCTCATGGTACACTTCTACCCATGACCCACTTCTCATGGTACACTTCCACCCATGACCCACTTCTCATGGTACACTTCCACCCATGACCCACTTCTCATGGTACACTTCCACCCATGACCCACTTCTCATGGTACACTTCCACCCATGACCCACTTCTCATGGTACACTTCCACCCATGACCCACTTCTCATGGTACACTTCCACCCATGACCCACTTCTCATGGTACACTTCCACCCATGACCCACTTCTCATGGTACACTTCCACCCATGACCTACTGCTCACAGAGCTGTTGAATTCGGATACAAATTATTTTTTTCTGTATGTATGCAGACTGCATAAATACACAGAATACCAAGAAGTATACTGTGGTTGATAGACCGGGCATAACACCGACCACTGCGAACCATCAACGACCACCCGACTGATCCCAAGAAACCATCCACGAGCACCCGACTGATCCCGGGGAACCATCCACGACCACGCGACTGATCCCGGGGAACCATCCACGATCACTCGACTGATCCCCGGGAACAGTCCACGACCACCCGACTGATCTCTGGGAACCATCCACAACCGCCCGACTGATCCCCGGGAACCATCCACGACCACGCGACTGATCCCGGGGAACCATCCACGATCACGCGACTGATCCCCGGGAACAGTCCACGACCACCCGACTGATCTCTGGGAACCATCCACAACCGCCCGACTGATCCCCGGGAACCATCCACGACCACCTGGCTGATCCCCGGGAACCATCCACGACCACCCAACTGGTCTCTGGGAACCATCCACGACCACCCGACTGATCTTTGGGAGCCATCCACTACCACCTGGCTGATACCCGGGGGCCATCCACGACCACCCGACTGATCTTTGGGAACCATCCACTACCACCTGGCTGATACCCGGGGACCATCCACGACCAACCACCCGACTGATCCTCGGGAACCATCCACGACCACCTGGCTGATCCCCGGGAACCATCCACGACCACCTGACTGGTCTCTGGGAACCATCCACGACCACCCGACTGATCTCTGGGAACCATCCACGACCACCTGGCTGATCCCCGGGGACCATCCACGACCACCTGGCTGATCCCCGGGGACCATCCACGACCACCCGACTGATCCCCGGGAACCATCCACGACCACCCGACTGGTCTCTGGGAACCATCCACGACCACCCGACTGATCCGTGGCCTTTACAGTCACCGCCTTGACTCGATACCCGTAAATCCGTGGTAGAATACAGTGTCGGGGCGCGCTTTCCGACGGCAGGACGCTCCGAGCATACTAAGTGACTCCCAGGTAGGAGGACGCCACGCGGCCAGGTATCGTACATAAATCCTGGTGGTGGTGTGTGGTTGTGGTGGTGGTAGTGTGATGGTTGAGGTCGTGGTTGGTAGGTGATGATGGTTATGGTGGGGGGTGACATTGTGTGTCGGCAGTGGTGATGGTGGTGGTAAATGGTTGTGAGTGGTTGTGATGAGTTGGTGATTGCTGGTTGGTTGTGGTGGTGGTTATGGTGGTAATGGTAGTGGTGTGGGGATGTGTTGGTGGTTATCGTGGTTATGGTAGTTGTGTGTGGTTAATCAAGGTGGTGGTGAGGAGGTGGTTGGTTATGGTGGTGGTTATGGTGATGATGTGGGATTTTGGTGGTAGTGTGTGGTAGCTGAAGTGGTGGTTGTCGGTTGGATGGTGGTGGTGGTTATGGTGGTGGTAGCAATGGTTGTGGTAATGGTAGTGTGGTGGTGTGTAGTGATGTGTGATGGTGATATCACACATCACTATCTGGTATTTGTGGCGGTAATGGTGTTTGGTAGAGGTGTTTGTTGGTGGCGATGTGTGGTGGTGTTGTGTAGTGGTGATGTGTGGTGGTGTTGTGTGGTGATCTGTGCTGGTGGAGTGTAATGATGGTGATGGTCGTGTTGGTGGTGATGGTTATGGTGGTAGTGGTGATGGTGGTGGTGATGGTTGGGGAAGGTGAGTGGTAGTCGAGGTAGTTTATCATGTGTGATTGTTGTGGGAGAGGTGTGTGGTTGGGGTTCTTGTGGTGACGTGGTAGTGGTGTGTGGTAGTCGTCGAGATGTGGCTCTTGTTCTGGTGGTCTATGGTCGTGGGTGTTGTGGTGGTAGAGGTGGTGGTTTTGATGGTGGTGCGTGGTAGTCGTGGTGGTGGCAGTTGTATTGGTGGTGATAATTAGTGGTGTGTGGTGGAGTACTATGGGTGGTGGTCATGGTGGCTGTGATAGTGGTAGTGTTTGGTAGTGGTGGTGGTGGTAGTGATGGTGGTAGTGTTGGTGGTAGTGGTAGTAGTGATGGTGATGGTGGTGGTTGTGGTTATGATGATGGTTATTATGATGTGGTTAGTGTGGTGGCTTCTAGTTTTCATCATTGTTGTCTGGTGTTAGTGATGCATAGTGATTGTGTGTGTGAGTGTGTGTGTGTGTGTGTGTGTGTGTGTGTGTGTGTGTGTGTGTGTGTGTGTGTGTGTGTGTGTGTGTGTGTGTGTGTGTGTGTGTGTATGTGTGTGTGTGTGTGTGTGTGTGTGTGGTGCAGTGTTGAGTTGTGATACAGTGCTGCTACAATGATGGATTCTGCTACAGTGTTGGATGCTGCTACAATGATAGATGCTGCTACAGTAATGGATGCTACTACAATGATGGATGATGCTACAATGATGGATGATGCTGCAATGCTTGGTGCTGCTACGATGATAGATGCTACAACAATGACTGGTGCTTATATAATGATGTAATGATGGTTGCTGTTAAAATGATGTGCTGCTACAATGATGGGCGCTGATACAATGATGGGTGCTGCTACAGTGATGAGTTGCTTGAGCCAAAAGAGCCCTATGATGATGAGATAATGTTACAATGATTGTGAGAAGATACAACGATGTGTTCGTAGTACAAAGGCAAGGGAGTAGAATGTTGGGGTGGTGGAACAATGTTGGGGTGGTGGTACAGTGATGAGGTAGTGGTACAATAGTGAAGTGTTGGCACACTGGTAAGGTGGTTGGTACAGAGGTGCGGTGGTGATACAATGATGGGGTGGTGAATGGAGTGGTGGTATAATGACGATGTTGTAGTATAAAGGTAAATGGTCATAAATATGACCATAATTTTTAAAGGGGTGGACCAGTAAGTCAGCGGAAGGCCTCGGTCAGATGACCAAAAGCTCCAAAGGCGGGTCATCATCTGACTAAGACCCGCGTCAGGAAACACATATCTTCTTTCCTGAAAAACCTTACCTAACCGGTATGGTGAAGGTGCGGTGGTACAATGACGGTGTGGTAGTACAATGACGGTGTGGTGGTACAATGACGGTGTGATGCATGCAGACCTGCTATGTGTCTGAGAAAGACGGGTAACATGGCCAATGAAGGTGGAGTGAGAGTCCACTGGTTGTTAACACACACGATAACAGGTAGTTTACTGAACGAGACTCACGAAGTACATTAACAAAGGCAACCAAAAGTATAGTCTTAATTTAATTAAGAATATGCTCAAAACGACTACCGAGCCTAGGTGTGGCAAGGTGGTCTTGACAGTGTTGGATGTGGTGGGGTTGTCTTGACAGTGTTGAGTGTGGTGGGGTTGTCATGACGATGTGGGGTGTGGCAGGGTGGTCTTGACAGTGTTGGTGTGAAAGGTGTGGTCTTGACAATGTGGGGTGCGGCATAGTGGTCTTGATAGCGTGAGGTG
Organism: Cherax quadricarinatus; assembly: GCF_038502225.1. Classification (NCBI taxonomy): domain Eukaryota; kingdom Metazoa; phylum Arthropoda; class Malacostraca; order Decapoda; family Parastacidae; genus Cherax; species Cherax quadricarinatus. The sequence continues at coordinate 36,925,017 of NC_091292.1, forward strand.
TGGAAGATATGGTCTCGACAGTGTGGGGTGTGGCACAGTGGTCTTGACAGTGTTGGGTGTGAAAGGTGTAGTCTTGACAATGTGGGAGTGTGGGAAAGTGGTCTTGACACCGTCGGGTGTGGCGTGGTGGTCGTGACAGTGTCAGATATGACAGCGTTGTCTTGACAGTGTTGGGTGTGAAAGGTGTGGTCTTAACAGTGTGTGGTGTGGCAGGGTGGTCTTCACAGTGTGAGGTATGGCAGTGTGGTCTTGACAGTGCGCTGTGTGTAGTTTGGAAGAGTGTCCTTATCTGTGTGGTCAACAAGGACTCCGATAGAACACTGCTCCTGTCCGGCAGAGATCAACCCATATTCCACATAGGAAGGTGGGCATTACAGTCACCCAGAAGGATTGGACAGAGTAGCTCACAGATTACGTAAACAAGAGCAGTGCAGTATAAAACCCAATCTGGAGGGAGATAAAAGAAACACACCATCAAGTCTTTCTTGTAATCTCACGTGGATTGCCACTGCCTACAAGGAGTGTAGTCGAATTTCATTGTGATAGACAGGAGCATGGACAAGGACACCTACACGTCCTTTGGTAATTACACTAGAGGCATAACTGTATAGCCATAACAAAGAAATCCTTGAGCAAAAGGACAACTCTATTGTCTCAAGTTTAGTCTCCTACAAACATAGAACTAAGAAGCCACAGATGTGAGAGAGACGTGTGGCGTGCACCGACATGATTACGATTTATTCGGGAAACTACTGGTTGACTAATAAAAAGAAGTCACTGCCCTGCTTTTAAACCCCATACTCTTTAATCCAATGCAGCAGCAAGTGCCGACTGTCTATAGGAAGCACTCCTTAGTATTCCCGGTGCACGACCACAGGATAGCTCACCCAAGACTAAAATAGCATGACTTTGCAAAATAACTTATTTAGATAGGTACTGCCAGAGGCACTGGCAGCAATCAGCTACCGCAGTAAGTGATGAAGGCGAACCGGTAAGAACTCCGAAAGTTGCAAACCATGCTGCAACCGCTGGAACCGAACATAACCTCGGTTAACACTTCTTCCACCAAACAGCCACTGAATAACCACTTAATGTGCCACTAGGTGGTCTTCCCGGTGGACAATCTGGTGGCACAATCCCCTTCGTGTGGTGCAGACTACCTAAACATTACAACTGGTAGGAGAATATGAAATGTAACAGACAGTGATCCTTTCCATATTCCCCTGCAGCAACTTTAACGAAAGGGAAAAAATCACCTCCATTTCAGCCCATTTATGAAGGAAAAGAGGTACTGGGTACTTAGACTAAGCCACTACAACTTTTCCACCACTTTGATACGACCTTTCATAGGTCAGGTGAACCTAACGTATAAAAGGAGCCAAAAACACAAAAGCCAGAGAAAGAATTTTTGAAAAATACTAATGAAAGTTATATGAGTAGTTAATGAAATGCAACGTTCGATTCAGTGCTTGAAAATATTATATATCTTAGAGACAATAGACAATTTGTTTTATCTACCTCCATTACAGCAGTGTGGAACAAATACTTTCACGAATACCAGTACTGGTCTGTAAGAATACCAGTACTGGCTTGTAAGAATACCAGTACTGGTCTGTAAGAATACCAGTACTGGTCTGTAAGAATACCAGTACTGGTCTGTAAGAATACCAGTACTGGTCTGTAAGAATACCAGTACTGGTCTGTAAGAATACCAGTACTGGTCTGTAAGAATACCAGTACTGGTCTGTAAGAATACCAGTACTGGTCTGTAAGAATACCAGTACTGGTCTGTAAGAATACCAGTACTGGTCTGTAAGAATACCAGTACTGGTCTGTAAGAATACCAGTACTGGTCTGTAAGAATACCAGTACTGGTCTGTAAGAATACCAGTACTGGTCTGTAAGAATACCAGTACTGGGTAAGAATACCAGTACTAGTCTGTAAGAATATCAGTACTGGCTTGTAAGAATACCAGTACTGGTCTGTAAGAATACCAGTAATGGTCTGTAAGAATACCAGTACTGGTCTGTAAGAATACCAGTACTGGTCTGTAAGAATACCAGTACTGGTCTGTAAGAATACCAGTACTGGTCTGTAAGAATACCAGTACTGGCTTGTAAGAATACCAGTCTGTAAGAATACCAGTACTGGTCTGTAAGAATACCAGTACTGGCTTGTAAGAATACCAGTACTGGCTTGTAAGAATACCAGTACTGGTCTGTAAGAATACCAGTACTGGTCTGTAAGAATACCAGTACTGGTCTGTAAGAATACCAGTACTGGTCTGTAAGAATACCAGTACTGGTCTGTAAGAATACCAGTACTGGTCTGTAAGAATACCAGTACTGGCTTGTAAGAATACCAGTACTGGCTTGTAAGAATACCAGTACTGGTCTGTAAGAATACCAGTACTGGTCTGTAAGAATACCAGTACTGGTCTATAAGAATACCAGTACTAGTCTGTAAGAATATCAGTACTGGCTTGTAAGAATACCAGTACTGGTCTGTAAGAATACCAGTAATGGTCTGTAAGAATACCAGTACTGGTCTGTAAGAATACCAGTACTGGTCTGTAAGAATACCAGTAATGGTCTGTAAGAATACCAGTACTGGTCTGTAAGAATACCAGTACTGGTCTGTAAGAATACCAGTAATGGTCTGTAAGAATACCAGTACTGGCTTGTAAGAATACCAGTACCGGTCTGTAAGAATACCAGTACTGGTCTGTAAGAATACCAGTAATGGTCTGTAAGAATACCAGTACTGGTCTGTAAGAATACCAGTACTGGTCTGTAAGAATACCAGTACTGGTCTGTAAGAATACCAGTACTGGTCTGTAAGAATACCAGTACTGGCTTGTAAGAATACCAGTACTGGCTTGTAAGAATACCAGTACTGGTCTGTAAGAATACCAGTACTGGTCTGTAAGAATACCAGTACTGGTCTATAAGAATACCAGTACTAGTCTGTAAGAATATCAGTACTGGCTTGTAAGAATACCAGTACTGGCCTGTAAGAATACCAGTACTGGCTTGTAAGAATACCAGTACTGGTCTGTAAGAATATCAGTACTGGCTTGTAAGAATACCAGTACTGGTCTGTAAGAATACTAGTACTGGCTTGTAAGAATACCAGTACTGGCTTGTAAGAATACCAGTACTGGTCTGTAAGAATACCAGTACTGGCTTGTAAGAATACCAGTACTGGCTTGTAAGAATACCAGTACTGGCTTGTAAGAATACCAGTACTGGCTTGTAAGAATACCAGTACTGGCTTGTAAGAATACCAGTACTGGCTTGTAAGAATACCAGTACTGGCTTGTAAGAATACCAGTACTGGCTTGTAAGAATACCAGTACTGGTCTGTAAGAATACCAGTAATGGTCTGTAAGAATACCAGTACTGGTCTGTAAGAATACCAGTAATGGTCTGTAAGAATACCAGTACTGGTCTGTAAGAATACCAGTACTGGCTTGTAAGAATACCAGTACTGGTCTGTAAGAATACCAGTAATGGTCTGTAAGAATACCAGTAATGGTCTGTAAGAATACCAGTACTGGTCTGTAAGAATACCAGTACTGGCTTGTAAGAATACCAGTACTGGTCTGTAAGAATACCAGTAATGGTCTGTAAGAATACCAGTACTGGTCTGTAAGAATACCAGTAATGGTCTGTAAAAATACCAGTACTGGTCTGTAAGAATACCAGTACTGGCTTGTAAGAATACCAGTACCGGTCTGTAAGAATACCAGTAATGGTCTGTAAGAATACCAGTAATGGTCTGTAAGAATACCAGTACTGGTCTGTAAGAATACCAGTACTGGTCTGTAAGAATACCAGTACTGGCTTGTAAGAATACCAGTACTGGCTTGTAAGAATACCAGTACTGGTCTGTAAGAATACCAGTACTGGTCTATAAGAATACCAGTACTGGTCTGTAAGAATATCAGTACTGGCTTGTAAGAATACCAGTACTGGCTTGTAAGAATACCAGTACTGGTCTGTAAGAATACCAGTAATGGTCTGTAAGAATACTAGTACTGGCTTGTAAGAATACCAGTACTGGACTGTAAGAATACCAGTACTGGCTTGTAAGAATACCAGTACTGGTCTGTAAGAATACCAGTACTGGCTTGTAAGAATACCAGTACTGGCTTGTAAGAATACCAGTACTGGTCTGTAAGAATGCCAGTACTGGCTTGTAAGAATACCAGTACTGGCTTGTAAGAATACCAGTACTGGCTTGTAAGAATACCAGTACTGGCTTGTAAGAATACCAGTACTGGCTTGTAAGAATACCAGTACTGGCTTGTAAGAATACCAGTACTGGCTTGTAAGAATACCAGTACTGGCTTGTAAGAATACCAGTACTGGCTTGTAAGAATACCAGTACTGGTCTGTAAGAATACCAGTACTGGTCTGTAAGAATACCAGTACTGGTCTGTAAGAATACCAGTAATGGTTTGTAAGAATACCAGTACTGGTACTGGCTTGTAAGAATACCAGTACTGGTCTGTAAGAATACCAGTAATGGTCTGTAAGAATACCAGTACTGGTCTGTAAGAATACCAGTACTGGTCTGTAAGAATACCAGTACTGGTCTGTAAGAATACCAGTACTGGTCTGTAAGAATACCAGTACTGGTCTGTAAGAATACCAGTACTGGTCTGTAAGAATACCAGTACTGGCTTGTAAGAATACCAGTACTGCTCTGTAAGAATACTGTAAGAATACCAGTAATGGTCTGTAAGTACTGGTCTGTAAGAATACCAGTACTGGTCTGTAAGAATACCAGTAATGGTCTGTAAGAATACCAGTACTGCTCTGTAAGAATACCAGTACTGGTCTGTAAGAATACCAGTATTGGCTTGTAAGAATACCAGTACTGGTCTGTAAGAATATCAGTACTGGCTTGTAAGAATACCAGTACTGGTCTGTAAGAATATCAGTACTGGCTTGTAAGAATACCAGTACTGGTCTGTAAGAATACCAGTAATGGTCTGTAAGAATACCAGTACTGGTCTGTAAGAATACCAGTACTGGTCTGTAAGAATACCAGTACTGGTCTGTAAGAATACCAGTACTGGCCTGTAAGAATACCAGTACTGGCTTGTAAGAATACCAGTACTGGTCAGTACTGGTCTGTAAGAATACCAGTACTGGTCTGTAAGAATACCAGTACTGGTCTCTAAGAATACCAGTACTGGCTTGTAAGAATACCAGTACTGGCTTGTAAGAATACCAGTACTGGCCTGTAAGAATACCAGTACTGGTCTGTAAGAATTCCAGTACTGGCTTGTAAGAATACCAGTACTGGTCTGTAAGAATACCAGTACTGGCTTGTAAGAATACCAGTACCGGCTTGTAAGAATAACAGTACTGGTCTGTAAGAATACCAGTACTGGCTTGTAAGAATACCAGTACTGGCTTGTAAGAATACCAGTACTGGCTTGTAAGAATACCAGTACTGGCCTCTAAGAATACCAGTACTGGCCTGTAAGAATACTAGTATTGGCTTGTAGGAATACCAGTATTGGCCTGTAAGAATACCAGTACTGGTCTGTAAGAATACGAGTATTGGCCTGTAAGAATACCAGTATTGGCCTGCAAGAATAGCAGTACTGGCCTGTAAGAATACCAGTACTGGCCTGTAAGAATACCAGTATTGGCCTGAAAGAATACCAGTACTGGCTGTAAGAATACCAGTACTGGTCTGTAAGAATACCAGTATTGACCTGAAAGAATACCAGTACTGGTCTGTAAGAATACCAGTACTGGTCTGTAAGAATACCAGTACTTGTCTGTAAGAATACCAGTACTGGTCTGTAAGAATACCATTACTGGTCTGTAAGAATACCAGTACTGGCCTGTAAGAATACCAGTACTGGTCTGAAAGAATACCAGTACTTGCCTGAAAGAATACCAGTATTGGCTTGAAAGAATACCAGTACTGGCCTGTAAGAATACCAGTACTGGCCTGAAAGAATACCAGTACTGGCCTGTAAGAATACGAGTACTGGCCTGTAAGAATACCAGTACTGACCTGTAAGAATACCAGTACTGGGCTGTAAAAATACCAGTACTGGCCTGTAAGAATACCAGTACTGGCCTGAAACAATACCAGTACTGGCCTGTAAGAATACCAGTACTGGTCTGTAAGAATATTAGTAATGGCCTAGAGAACACCAGCACTGGCCTGTAAGAATACTAGTACTGGCCTGTAACAATACCAGTACTGGTCTGTAACAATACCAGTACTGGGCTGTAAGAATATCAGTACTGGCATGTAAGAATACCAGTACTGGCCTGTAAGAATACTAGTACTGGCCTATAAGAATACCAGCACTATTCTGTAAAAATTCAAGTACTGGCCTGGAAGAATACCAGTTCTGGACTGTAAGAATATCAGTACTTTCCAAGAGAATACCAGTACTAGCCTGTAAGAATACCAGTACTAGCCTGCAAGAATACTAGTACTGACCTGTAAGAATGCCAGTACTGGCCTGTAAGAATATCAGTACTGGCCTGTAGGAATACTACTACTGGTCTGTAAGAATACCAGTACTGGCCTGTAAGAATACCACTACTGGCCTGTAAGAATACCAGTACTGGCCCGTATGGACAAAAGAACATAAGAAAGAACACTGCCACAGGCCTACTTACCCATAAGAAGCAGATCCGTGCCACCCCCGGCCTAGAATACCAGTACTGGCCTGTAAGAATATCAGTACTGGCCTAGAGAATACCAGTACTAGCCTGAAAGAATACCAGTACTGGCCTGTAAGAATACTAGTACTGGCCTGTAAGAATACCATTACTGGCCAGTAAGAATATCAGTACTGGCCTGTAAGAATGCCAGTACTGGCCTGTAAGAATACCAGTACTGGCCTGTAAGATTACCAGTACTGGCCTGTAAGAATTCCAATACTGGCCTGTAAGAATACCAGTACTGGCCTGCAAGAATACCAGTACTAGTCTGTAAAAATACCATTACTGGCCAGTAAGAATATCAGTACTGGCCTGTAAGAATGCCAGTACTGGCCTGTAAGATTACTAGTACTGGCCTGTAAGAATACCAGTACTGGCCTGTAAGAATACCAGTACTGTTGTGGCGGCTCCTCCAACACTGACAACCTTCACCGCCCAACAATTACGTGACGTGTACTTAGCTGAGTGGTGACGTGTACTTAGCTCTGTGAAGACCTGTTTGCGCGCTCTCTACGAATTGAAGCAAGATGCCCTCCATCGAGCAACTTTACCAACAGCTTAAGGAAGAATTGAGGATGGCGAAGATGGAGATTCGGCGACTGACCGAGGAAAACAAGAAGATTCGTAGTAGTCCTCCTGTTTTGAGTCCTCAGGTCAAGAAGGGAAACTGGTCAGTGGCTGGACAGCAGGGAACGAAGTTGACGATCAAGAAGACGAATGGAAAGGTAGAACCGATGAAGAAGAAAGAGACTGCCGTGGAAACTGTTGTGGAAACACCTAACACATTCTCAGTGCTACCCGACGAATGTGAGTCGACTACTGGGAACGTCACGACGAAAGACATCAAGGAAGGTAAGAATATTGTTGTTGTTGGGGATAGCCAAGTTAGGTATATGGATAGGGCGTTCTGCTTGAAGGACAGGAGTAGGAGACAGAGAGTTTGCTTTCCTGGGGCTGGGATGGAGAATATTGTTAGCTGTCTGGATGACATCATGAGAGGTAATGGGAGCAATCCTATTATCTGTCTCAGTACTGGAGGCAACGATGTTGGCAGACGTAGGAGTGAAGACCTGATTAGCAGGTATAGGTCAGCAATAGAAATAATTAGGAGTAAGGGTGGGAACCCTGTCATATGTGGTATTTTGCCAAGGAGAGGAGTTGGAAATGAATGGTTGTCCAGGGCAATTGGTGTCAATTGCTGGCTGGTCAAATACTGTAAGGAAAATGCGGTAACATTCGTTGACAACTGGGACCTCTTCTATGGCAGAAGTGACATGCATGCCAGGGATGGGGTTCACTTATCTAGGTCTGGGGTGGTAGCACTGGCAACTGCAGTGGAGGGAGCTGTTAGGACTTTAAACTAGGAATGGTTAGTGGTATGGGTTTTGGCAGGGAAACAGTGAAGTCCCAGTGTAGTAATATTACGAGTTCTAGGGGAACTAGTAATAAGCAGAACGAGGTAGATATTGAAAAGCCAGTGACTTTGGGTGATAAGGACAGTAATAGGTTTAGTAGAAAAACAGAAATGAGCAGGAAGGGTAAAGAGAAAGGAGAGTCTTTCAATGTTTATTATGCTAATTGCCGTAGTGCTAGGAATAAGATGGACGAGTTGAGATTAGTTGCTAGTGCAGGTAACACTGATGTATTTGCCTTAACTGAGACGTGGTTTAATTCAAAAATTCGGGACATGCCTGTGGAATGTCATATTCAGGGTTTTAAATTGTTCCAAGTAGATAGAAGTATCGGGTAGGGGGGTGGGGTGGCATTGTGTGTCCGAGATCGCTTGAACTGTTGCATAAAAACGGATATTAAGTCTGAAGTAACACATACAGAGTCTGCTTGGATAGAATTTTCAGAGGGGCATGAAAAACTGATTTTAGGAGTGATATACCGTCCCCCAAACTTAGATAGGGACCAAGGGAGACTACTATAGGTGACTTTAACTTTAGTCATATTGATTGGAATTTCTTGACTGGGAATTTAGAATCATACGACTTCTTAGAAGTAGTTCAGGATTGTTTTTTGAAGCAGTTTGTGACAGAACATACAAGGGGAAATAACCTGCTTGACTTAGTTATGGCAAACAATGAATCCCTTGTTAATAATTTAGAAATTTCAGAGGAACTGGGTGCTAGCGACCACAAATCAATTACATTTAGCATTGAATGGAAGTACGATAGTAGCAATAACTCAGCAACAGTCCCAGATTTTCGCTTAGCAGATTACGATGGGGTTAGAGAACACTTATCATCTGTTGACTGGGGTAACGAAGAGAGCTATCAATATGACAGTTTTCTGAACACTATACATGCTGCTCAAAGAACGTTTATCCCATATAAAGAAATTAGATCAAATAGAAATGACCCAAAATGGATGAATAATAGGCTCAAATATCTACTAGGGCATAAGAAAGGAATTTATAGGCGTATCAAAAGAGGTGAGGGTCATCTTATGAATCAGTATATTGACATTAAGAGGGACATTAAAAAGGGGATAAGAAAAGCTAAAAGGGACTATGAAATTAAAGTTGCTAGGGATTCTAAAACTAACCCAAAAAGTTTTTTCCAGGTCTACAGAACAAAAGTTAGAGATAAGATAGGTCCCCTTAAAAATAACTATGGGCACCTTACTGACAAAGAGAATGAAATGTGCTCGATTTTAAATAATTATTTTCTCTCAGTTTTTACACAGGAAGACACTAACAATATTCCAGTAATTAATTTTTATAGTGGGCTAGAAGAAGATAAATTATGTAACATCACAGTCACTAGTGAAATGGTTGTGAAGCAGATAGACAGACTGAAGCAAAATAAGTCGCCGGGTCCTGATGAGGTTTTTTCAAGGGTTCTAAAGGAATGCAAAATGGAACTCTGTGAACCATTAACTAATATTTTTAATTTATCTCTTCAAACAGGTGTAGTGTCTGATATGTGGAAGATGGTTAATGTAATTCCTATTTTTAAAACAGGGGACAAGTCGTTGCCGTCAAATTACCGCCCAACAAGCCTGACCTCTATTGTAGGCAAATTACTAGAGTCAATTATAGCTGAGATTATAAGAAGCCATCTCGATAAGCATAGCTTGATTAATGATACTCAGCATGGATTCACAAGAGGCCGGTCTTGTCTAACTAATTAACTTTCTTCAGTAAAGCTTTTGAGGCTATTGACCACGATAAAGAATTTGATATTATTTACTTAGATTTTAGTAACGCTTTTGATAGAGTTCCGCACCATAGACTGTTAAAGAAAGTGGAAGCTCATGGCATTGGGGGAAAAGTGCTCTCGTGGATCGAGTCATGGCTCACTGACAGGAAGCAGAGAGTGTCCATAAATGGGGTTAAATCCGAGTGGGGATCTGTAACAAGTGGCGTTCCACAGGGATCAGTCTTGGGTCCGTTGTTGTTTATAAAATATATCAATGATCTTGATGAGGGAATTACTAGTGATATGAGCAAATTCGCCGATGACACAAAGATAGGTAGGATAATTGATTCAAACGTAGATGTTATGGAACTTCAGGAGGATTTAAACAAACTCTATTCTTGGTCAGAAAAGTGGCAGATGCAGTTCAATGTAGATAAATGCAAGGTTCTGAAGCTTGGGAGTGCCCATAACCCTAGTACTTATAAGTTAAATGATGTAGAACTTAGCCATACAGATTGCGAAAAGGACTTGGGGGTTATGGTGAGCAGCAACCTTAAACCAAGACAGCAATGCCTAAGCGTACATAATAAGGCAAATAGATTACTGGGATTTATATCAAGAAGTGTAAGCAACAGAAGTCCAGAGGTCATATTGCAGCTTTATACATCATTAGTAAGGCCTCACCTAGATTATGCAGCTCAGTTCTGGTCTCCATAATACAGAATGGACATAAATTCGTTAGAAAACATTCAGCGTAGGATGACTAAATTAATACATAGCATTAGAAATCTTCCTTATGAAGAAAGATTGAAGACTCTTAAGTTACATTCACTTGTTAGACGAAGAATGAGGGGAGACCTGATCGAAGTGTATAAGTGGAAGATAGGTATTAATAAAGGGGATATTAATAAGGTCTTGAGGATGTCTCTCCAAGAGAGAACCCGCAGTAATGGATTTAAATTAGATAAGTTTAGATTTAGAAAGGACATAGGAAAGTATTGGTTTGGAAATAGGGTAGTTAATGAGTGGAACAGTCTACCTAGTTGGGTTATTGAGGCTAGGACTTTGAGTAGTTTCAATTTTAGGTTGGATAAGTACATGAGTGGGAGGGGTTGGATTTGAGTGGGACTTTCACATCAGAGCTTATTTCTTGGGTGGCATTGAAAATTGGGTTGGGCAAATGTTTTGTTAGTGGGATGAATTGTAAAGGACCTGCCTAGTATGGTCCAACAGGCCTCCTGCAGTGTTCCTCCTTTCTTATGTTCTTATGTTCTTATGTACTGACCTGTAAGAATTTCAGTATTGGCCTGTACGAATACCAGTACTGGCCTGTAAGAATACCAGCACTGGCCTGTAAGAATACCAGTACTGCCCTGTAAGAATACTAGTACTGGCCTGTAAGAATACCAGTACTGGCCTGTAAGGATACCAGTACTGGCCTGTAAGGATTCCAGTACTGGCCTGTAAGAATACCAGTACTGACTTCTACGAATACCAGTACTGGCCTTTAAGAATACCAGAACTGGCCCGTGTATACCAGTACTGGCCTGTAAGAATGCCAGTACTGACCTGTAAGAATACCAGTACTGGCCTGTAAAAATACTAGTACTGGCCTGTAAGAATACCAGTACTGGCCTGTAAAAATACTAGTACCGGCCTGTAAGAATACTAGTACTGGCCTGTAAGGATACCAGTACTGGCCTGTAAGGATACCTGTACTTGCCTGTAAGAATACTAGTACTTGCCTGTAAGAATACCAGTACTGGCCTGTAAGAATACCAATACTGGCCTGTAAGAATACCAGTACTGGCCTGTAAGAATACCAGTACTGGCCTGTAAGAATACCAGTACTGGCCTGTAAGTATACCATTACTGGCCTGTAATAATGCCAGTACTGACCTGTAAGAATACCAGTACTGGCCTGTATAAATACTAGTACTTGCCTGTAAGAATACCAGTACTGGCCTGTAAGAATACCAATACTGGCCTGTAAGAATACCAGTACTGGCCTGTAAGAATACCAGTACTGGCCTGTAAGAATACCAGTACTGGCCTGTAAGAATACCAGTACTGGCCTGTAAGAATACTAAATCTGAAGCTTACCTGGAATACCAAAATTTATCGGTCCAGTAAAGTGTGGTAATACAATGATGGGGTGGTGGTACAGTGATGGAAAGGTGGTACAATGATGGAATGGTGGTACAATGATGGAATAGTGATACAATGATGGGGTGGTGGTACAATGATGGAGCGGCAGTACAATGATGGGATGGCAGTACAGTGATGGAGTGGCGATACAGTGATGGAGCTGCAGCGCAATGATGTAGTGATACAATGATAGAGTGTCTGTACAATGATGGAGTGGTGGTATAATGATGTAGTAGCGGTATAATAATGGAGTGTTGATACAATGATGGAGTTGTGGTACAGTGATGGGGTGGCGATTCAATGATGGAGTGGTAGTACAATGATGGGATGGTGGTATAATGATGGAGTGGTGGTACAATGATGAAGTGAAGGTCCAATGATGATGTGGTATAATGATGGAATGGTGGAACAATGATGGGGTGGAGATACAATGATGGAGTAACATCAAAATAATTGAGTGGCATCAAAATGATGGAGTGGTGGTACTATGATAAAGAGGTGGAACAATGATGGATCGGTGTTACAATGATGGAGTATGGTGTGGTAGTACAGTGAAGGAGTGGCGCTATATTGTTAGAATGTTAGTACAACGAAGGCATTGCAGTACAATGATTGTACAGTGGTACAATGATAGTGTGGTAATACAATGATGTGATGGTACAGTGGCTTGGTAATTTGGTGGTGGTTCAATAATAATTGGGCGTGGGTACAGTTATGTGGTACATTGATAAGGTGGTACAGTGATCGGATGATTGTACAATGAAGGCATGGGTGGTACAAAAAAAATGGGTAGTACAATGATGGCTTTGTGTAACAATTATGGGATGATTGTTTAATAACAAGTACTGATAGAATAATAGGGTAAAGCATAGTGCATTGAGGTTGTGGTACAATGTGTGTGATGGTACGATGATGGGTCAGTGGCATGATGGCGGGTGGCACAACGATGGGGTAGTGGTACAATGATGAAGGGGTGTTATAGTGATGGCGTTGAGGAATAGCGATGGCGTGGTGGGTTAATGATGGGGTGGTGGTGCAATATTACGCAGGGTACTGTTGAGTATGTGTATAAAAAACAATCCATATATACTGTCAGTTCATAGGATTATTCTGAAATCGGACGCGTATTAGTCCTGAAGAGTGCCAGGACAAGACAGGAGCACGTGATGTGTGTTTTTGAGTGAGTACGAGAACAGTTGCGGCTGGAGAAAGAGTCATGGTTTGGTATTTGTGTGAGCAGGGATGGTGAGTTTGGGTAAGCTTAGGCCATAGGTTATATCATTGGTTATGGTGCTCTCATGTTTATTTGTAAGGCCCTTATACGAGGAGAGACCTGTTTAAGTTTTGGGGGAATACTCGTGAAGTGTTTTCCCTGCAGGCTGAGAGGCCGGCAGAAGTGGGGGCTCATGGTGCGTCCCTGTTTATAAATGTTTGTTTTTTAACCAATAGTAGCAGTGTACTAGTGAGCTAATGTAAGTACTGGGTAAAGGTGTACTGGTGTTTGGTGATTTTTGTATGTGGTTGGAAGGGTGTACATATATATATATGTCGTGCCGAATAGGCAGAACTTGCGATATTGGCTTAAATAGTAACGTTCATCTTGCCATATAGGACAAGTGAAAATTTGCGTACGCAATAATTTCGCCAAAATCATTTTGAACCTAACGAAAAAAATATGTTTCACTGTCTTTGTTTAGTATTAAATTACTATAAACAAATCTAAAATATATTTAGTTGGGTCAGGCTAAAATAAATTGCTCTTGTTATAATAAGGTTATGTAAGTTTTCTAAGTTTCTTTTGTTGCAAAATTATAAATTTTTACATAAACATTAATGAAAAAATGTGTCTTTAAACGTACAAGAAATTTTTTTAGAAAGGACTTAATTTTAAATGAGTTCTTGCTAATTGACTAGTTTTACATATTGGGCACGATATATATATACGCACCTACCATCCGACTTACAACCTGCTCGACATACGACCATTCGACTTACGACCTTGTTTTCTATGCAAAATTTCTGGGAAATAAACAACTGTTTGTGTTGTACATAGTGTTTATCCTAAGCCTTACAGCATAAAATACAGTATTAACAGCATAAAAAGTAAAGTAAAAAATTAAATACCAAAATAAAACAGTAAACTAAAGTCATTACAAAAATGTGATGTTGATATTCAGTAGTAAGGTTCGACTTACGTTCATTTCGACTTACGACCGGTTTCTCGGAACCGAACTCTGTCGTAAGTATATATACATATATATATATATATATATATATATATATATATATATATATATATATATATATATATATATATATATATATATATATATATATATATATATATACATATATGTCGTGCCAAACAGGCAGAACCTGCGATCTTGGCTTAAATAGTTATGCTCATCTTGCCATATAGGATAGCAAAAATTTGTGCATGCAATAATTTCTCCAAAATCATTCTAAACCTAACAATAAAAATATATTTCATTGTGTTTGTCTAGTATTAAATTACTGTAAACGTTTTTAAAATATATTTAGTAGGATTTGGCTAAAATAAATTGCGCTTGTTAGAAAAACGTTAGGTAAGGTTTCTAAGATTCTTTTGGTGCAAAATTATAAATTTTTACATTAACATAAATGAAAAAATATATCTTTAAACATATAAGAAAATTTTTTAGAAAGGACTTAATTTTAAATGAGTTCTTGCTAATTGACTAGTTTTACATATTCGGCAACATCCGTGCACACAATGGATGTCTAGGCTCCAGGAGAGCTCCAAATGAGAACAACCAACAGCCCCATCCCCAGCAGACAGGGCTGACAGCTACAGTGACTTCACCTCTACAGAGGACCTCAAATCTGCAATCAAATTAACATCCACCAGGACTCTGACACACATCCCCAAAGCAGCCCACCCTCAAGCTGCTAGCAAATTCACTGACCTTCTGAAGAAAGTCAACGATGCTCCTTCAGACAACAGATCCTGGCACAACTTCCTGCTTTTTGGCAATGCCTGTTTGGCTGTCTCACCAAGGAGGGACAAGTCACTAGCAACACATGTTATTAGGGAAATAAATGCATTCCCAAGGGATGACAACCTCGTCCGTCTCCCCCCTAGGGCGACAAACACCCGCCGGGCAAATGCCAACAACAGGACACCCGACGCCTCAAAAATCAGAGCCCAAATTAGCAAAAAAAATAGAAGAGGGTAATACTATTGGAGCTCTGATTCTTATAATCAGTGAGGATACCATCGCTCCCATGGACGTCAGCACGGCGCAAGCTCTGAAGGACAAACATCCACCCAGGGCTTCCAGTACCAACATTGACCTCCCTGACATTGCAGCAGGTGAAGAACGTCTAACCTTACAGGATGCTGATGTGTATAAAGCTGCTATGTTATTTCCACAGGGCTCAGCAGGAGGTTTCACCGGTTTAAGGTCTCAACACTTAAAACAAATACTCGATCCAGCACTTGGTGAGGTTTCAGAGAGGCTGCTGTCTGAACTCACGAAATTTTCCAACCTGTGCCTAGCTGGCAGTGTCCCAGAGGCCATCAGACCCCTTTTCTTTGGTGCCTCATTGTGTGCCCTCCGGAAAAAGGATGGCAGAATCAGCCCCATTGCAGTGGGTAACACCCTTTAGCGCCTAGTCACCAAGGCTGCAGTAAGAAGGGTGAATCAAGAGGCTGCTGCAATGCTGAAACCAACTCAGCTCGGTTTCGGCATTCAACAGGGCTGTGAAGCAGCTACCCACTCAGCACGAGTATATATCAAAAAACATGTCCGATGAAAAAGCCTTGGTCAAATTGGACTTTGTAACGCTTTCAGCTCAGTCAGAAGGGATGCTGCCCCCTTTCTATTCTGTTTGGTCATCAAGGAAGTCACAGAAGCACTCTCCAGCGAGCTCAATATCTGGTTCCTGGATGATGGTACCCTAGCTGGCACAACAGAATCTCTCCTAGAGGACATCAGTAAAATTAAAGACATGGGAGAAAGCCTGGGCCTTTCTTTAAACCCCACCAAATGTGAAATAGTTTCTACCAATCAACAGATGATCCAGAATATTAGTGCCGTTTTACCAGGAGCATGAGAGCCATTGATCCAGCCAATAGCACTCTCCTTGGTGCTCGTCTTGGGTCCAATGCCATCGATCTGATCCTAGAAAAAAAAGTTTCAGACCTCCGGGCGATGGAAAGCAAGATGAAAGACATTGACACACATGATGCCTTCTACCTACTCGCCAGGTGCCTGTCAATCCCAAAACTTACCTACTTTCTGAGATGCTCTCCAGCCTTCAGCAGTCCAAAACTCAAGGAATATGACTCTCTCCTAAAGACCATGCAAGAAAGTGTACTGAATCTTTCCCTTGAAGATGGACAGTGGTTGCAAGCCTCACTTCCGATCAGGCTTCGGGGGATAGGAGTACACAGATCCTCCCAGATTGCTCTACCAGCTTTCCTATCCTCTTCCATAGCATCAAACGAGTTGATAAGACAAATTCTTCCTCAGTGACTCAGCATGAATACAGGACCCTAGCTACACCAGGGCCATCACTGAATGGGAGACTCTTGCTGCTCCAGCACCAAACCCTAGTGCAGCACTGGCTCACAAACAGTCAAGCTGGGATGGCCCAATCGCTGAAAAGGTGCTTGCCAACATGCTCAGGGCTGCAACATCAGATAGGGAGATTGCTCGTCTCCAGGCTGTGAGCGCACCTCACTCAGGGGACTTCCTCCAAACAGTTCCCATATCGGCAATGGGAATGCGACTCGACCCTAAGACCCTCCGTATTGCAGTGCTCTGCGCCTTGCTGCCCCAATTCACACAGAATATATGTGTATTTGCGGTGAAGCGCAAGCAGACCAATACGGTCTACATGGCCTTAACTGTTCCAAAACTAAGGGCTGGCATGCAAGACACAATGAGGTCAATGACATCATAAAGAGAACCCTTGCTACAGCTGGATGCCCAGCCGAGAGGGAGCCCCGATCACTAGCAGCCAACAATACCCACAGCCCAGCAAATCGCCATGACAGGATCTCCATCTATCCTTGAAAGAACGGCAAGCTTTTAGCATAGGACTACACCTGTGTATCCACACTGTCTGACACCTACATCCATCACAGTGTTGGGCGACAGGGAGGAGCTGCTGACCACAGGGAGGAGTACAAGATCAGCAAGTACAGGGACATAAGTCAACAGTATCAATTTGTTCCAGTGGGATCAGAGACCTTGGGATCATGGGGAAAAAATGCCACACGTTTCCTCAAAGAATTGGGTTCCAGACTCATCGACACCACCAGGGACCCAGTGCCTCAGCGTAGCCATCCAGAGGGGAAATGCTTGTTGCATACTTGGCTCACGTCCGGCTTTGGAGGAGCTGAAGGAAACTCATGATCTTTAATACAATGTACCATTGTATTCATGTTTGTGTTTTTCTGCACATGTATTCTGTTTATCAATAAATGTTCACATAGAATATAAAATATATAGGGGGTGGTAGGAGAAGAAAATATTCAAACAGCTCCGGGGAGAACCTTGAGTTTTCCCTGAGGTACGTTTATTGTCTTCTCTGAGGATGAGGGTCCCCATTCCAGTTATATATATATATATATATATATATATATATATATATATATATATATATATATATATATATATATATATATATATATATATATATATATATATATATATATATATATATATATATATATATATATATATATAACCACGAACGAGTGGTATTAAACCAATAACAACACTGTGCTAGTCAAGGATTCGAACCCATGTTGTACTGGCCCGCCATTGTGGGCGAGAACCACATGACGCCTTAAGATAAACAAAGCTATAAAGGATGACAGAATTTCAAAGGGAAAGAGTAAATGGGTTAAAACGGGTGTCATAGAAAACCGGAAGTGAAGAACAGGAATGTGGATTAAAGTAAGGTAGAGATGTCGGAAGTGGGCTCTAGTAAGTGGGAGGTGTTAAGCGAATATTTGAGGAGTTTCAAACCAAGTAATAACATAACTTTTGTGGGGGGACCAAAAGCTAAAGTAAGAAACTGCTGAAGTGTCTGTGTGGGCAATTTGTGCCTCATATTATGTATAAAACACGGTTTGATAATGGGCAATATTCCTTAATAAAAGTGGGGATAGATAAGTTTATGAGACAAAAAAGAGGGCTAAATGACAGCTGGTTGCTATACAAAATATTAATATATAAAAAGATGATTGGCAGACTTCTTAAAGTGTATATTATTTTGAGGGTCAAAGGTGTAACAGATCATATTTATTGGTAGCTACGGTGAGAGTAAGAGGTGGCTGGGGTACAAGGACAACATCACTGGTGTTACGGTAAGAGGGCAGTAAAAGTGGATAAAATGAAGATATGGTAAGATGTAAAGTACGATTGGCAGAAAGGTCTTCCAGCGAGAGGAAAAGTAGTGAAGAGAGGGCTGAAATGGTATGGGGAAGATTTAATAATGCAGTGTTCAGAGTGTGTAGTAGAAATTTGTGAGTCTAGGAGGAAGGGTGCAGATGGGAAAACGACCTTGTTGTGGAGCGATGAGATTGATAGGGAGGTAAAGGGAAAGAGTTAGCATACGAGAGGTTTATAAAATTTAGATCTGATATTCGGAGGGCGGAGTGTGATAAGTGATAAGAGTGATTAAAACACTGACGAGGAGGAGAAACAGGAAAGGCAATGAGAGAGTAAGGTTTTGTCAACAGATTTTTGCTGAGAATAAGAAAAACTTTTAGAAGGAAATTACTAAGCTAAGTAAGCCTTGGTAACCAATGGATTTGCCATTTATATACAAAAGAGTCAAATGTAAGATGGGGAGGTGGAGGTACTGGGAAGATGCGTAGAATATTGTGAGATGTTAAATGTTGGTGAAGGAAGGGAGGCATTGATTTCAAGCACTGGGCAAAGAGGTATATCTTGTTGGAGTGAAGAGCCAGTTGTGAGTGAGGGGAAGGTGCATGAGACAGTGAGTAAAATGAAAAGATGTGTTGCCGGGGCTGAAGCAGTAAAGATACACAGGATTAAGACAGAAATGTTAAATGCTAGTGGGGACACAGTTTTGGAGTTTTTGGTGTATTTATTCACAATATGAATGATAAAAAGAGAAGGTACTTAAGGACTGGTGGAGAGCATACATAGTTCACAAGAGGAAGAACAGGGACAGGAGTGAGTTTAAGATCTATAAGGAAATAAGCCTCTTAAGTAGATAAATTAGACACACGTGCAACACTTGGGTATCTTTATTGAAGAAACGTTTCGCCGCACAGTGGTTTCATCAGTCCATACGAAGGAGAATGGGATCTTAATACAGGGAATTCTTCGCTTGCCTAACCTTTAGGCATGACTTACTTCCACATTTGGATTTGTCAAGTGTGATAACACCTACGAATGCTAAATCTCACCCGTCTACGGTATATAAGCCACTTCTTCGCACATATGCTGCATTCTTTTCAAGATTGATGGACTGATTACATCCACTCAAGGCTGAGGGATTGCCCGAAATGCCTAGGCATGTTAGTGGCCTCTTTGTAATTAATATTTTATATGTAAACCACACATTGTAATCTTTACAGAGAAATAAACATTTCAGTTACCCCATACTCCTGTACAACATTCTCCTTTGTATGGACTGATGAAGTCACTGTGTGGCGAAACGTTTCCTCAATATAGATACCCAAGTGTTGCACATGTGTCTAATTTAACAACTTGTCGGTTCTCTGAACCATTTAAATACATTTATCTACAAACTTGATAAATGCACCGGGTAAAGTGTAGGGTAGAATTTTTATTTAAGAAAGTAGGATTGTAGAGAAACAAGGAGAATTTAGGATGAGTAGGGGATGTGTAAACAAAGTGAAGCACCACCCCATCATTATACCGTCACCCCATCATTATACCGTCACCCCATAATTATACCGTCACCCCATAATTATACCACGTCCCAATCAATAAACAACATACCCATCCTTAAACCATCACCTCAGTATTGTACCATCACCCTACCATTGCATCATCACCCCATTATTAAACCACTATACCATCATTACATCACCACATCATCACTGTACTCCCACGCCATCATTTTGATACCACCGAACCATCAAACCACCTAGCTGTCTTTGTACCACCAGCCCATAATTTATACCATCGCCCTATCAATATACAACCACCCCATCATTGTACCATCACTCTATCGTTGTATGTAGCGCAACTTTACTACGTTACATGAATAAATGTCCTGCCTCCTATGGGTATACTGCCTCTCTAGGGGCAGTTAAACTATTAAAATAGAAAAAGAAACCAGCCTAGGGTCAGCTTGTACCTTCATATTTAAGCATTAATTAAATGGTCAGTGCTTACATTTATTATAAGGAAGGTCACAAAAACTATATATATATATATATATATATATATATATATATATATATATATATATATATATATATATATATATATATATATATATATATATAATATATATATATATATATATATATATATATATATATATAGATTAATAACAACACTGCTCTAGCCAAGAATTCGAACCCATGTTGAATTGGCCCGCCATTGTGAGCGAGAACCACATTACGCATTAACCCACAGGACCACCCAATCCTACAAGAACCAAGCACCCAGCCAAGCTAGGTGTGTAACTCTTGGTCCGAGGACATACGGAGGTGTGGGAGCTTTCCAGCTAATTTCATTCTCATCCCTGTTTGGTGTACAAGCCTGGATCTTGAAGGATTGGGTGGTCCTGTGGGTTAAGGCGTCACGTGGCTCTCGCTCACAATGGCGGACCAGTACAACAGGGGTTCGAATCCTTGGCTAGCGAAGTGTTGTTATTGATCAATACCACTCGTTCGTTTTTACAGTAATATATGTATGCTGCTCGTAGGCTAGTACACCAAACAGGGATGAGACTGAAATTAGCTTGTAAGCTCCCACACCTCCATATGTTGTAGGTTGGCCGGTCTTGTCCCGGCCCGGATCACTTCCAAATGATGGCTCAGGGGCAAAGTGGATCATAAAAGACAACTAACATGCCGGGAGCAAAGGGCTTGTAACCCCGTCTCCTGTATCAAGTACTAAGACGAAATATTAGGAAATAATAAAATTGGTTAATGTGAATGTGTGTGAGTATACTGCAGTACAGATGAGAAGAAAAATTAATTGAAATTGAATGTCTTAGCATTAACCCACAGGACCACCCAATCCTACAAGAACCAAGCACCCATGTCCGAAGACATACGAAGGTGTGGAAGCTTTCCAGATAATTTCAGTCTCATCCCTGTTTAGTGTACTAGCCCACGAGCAGCATATATATATTATTGTAACCACGAACGAGTGGTATTGATTAATAACAACACTGCGCTAGCCAAGGATTCGAACCCCTGTTGTACTGGTCCGCCATTGTGAGCGAGAACCACATGACGCCTTTACCCACAGGACCACCCAATCCTTCAATAACCAGGATAGTATACCAAACAGGGATGAGAACGAAATTAGCTGCAAAGCTCCCACACCTCCTTATATCCTCGGACCAAGAGTAATACACCTAGCTTGCCTGGGTGCTTGGTTCTTGTAGGATTGGGTGGTCCTGTGGGTTAATGCTAGGGCATTCAACTTCAATTAATTTTTCTTCTCATCTGTACTGCGGTATACTCATACACATTCATATTAACCAATTTTATTATTTCCTAATATTTCGTCTTAGTACTTGCTACAGGAGACGGGGTTACAAGCCCTTTGCTCCCGGCATGTTAGTTGTCTTTTATGATCCACTTTGCCCCTGAGTCACCATCTGGAAGTGATCCGGACCGGGACAAGACCGGCCAACCTACAACAACAACAAACCCACTTTGCTTATGGAGAAAGATTTCAACTCCACTTACCCATGGCATTGAAAGAAAGCGCTACAAGAACAAGAACTATTAGAAATAAGAAGGAAACGCGGATCTATACATATACACACACATATTTTTTATAATTAATGAAAGGAACAGAAACATCAGATAATATTATTTCGGCACTCATACTTTATTACAGGGATTTTCAAACTGGGTTCTGTAATAGTAGTTTCTTGTGGTTTCCAGAGATCTTTCATAATTGGAAAAATAGAAATGATGTTATTTTACCGTTTATTTCTGTTTATTTTTCAAGGACCCACAGCAAAGAAAATTCTGTGCTGAGGGTCATCGAGATACAGTTACAATTTTTTGATGTGAATAATGAGATATCCAAAATTCAGAACTATATGGAGAAAAGCCATTAACTGTATAAAGATCTACAGCATCGCAGTCAGAGGAAGTCACAAAAAAGACACAGTAAAAAAAGAAGCGTCTCTTTTAAACGCTCAGCCGATGATCAAACATTGATCTCTCTGTGTTGCTATGATTATTTACATTAGTTCACGATATATATGACGATATTAATATCATTATAAACTTATTATATGTGTCTAGTCTTTTAAGTAATTAAACAAACATGTTTAGTAAAAATCACTTTTTTTTGGGGGGGGGGGGGGGTTCAGCTGTACAAGCGTCAGCAAGAAGCTACATATGATTTGTCATTTTTGTTAAGGTTTTTCTATGCTTATTAATGATTATACTAAATAAATATCAGTATTGATAAAAGGGATTTCATAAAGTTCGTGTAATTTCCCTTGCTAGCGAGGTCAATCAGTTCATTCTTTTTGCTGTGTTACGTTATACCTGGAGAGAGTTCCGGGGGTCAACGCCCCCGCGGCCCGGTCTGTGACCAGGCCTCCTTAGGTCAGTGTCCCAGGATGCGACCCACACCAGTCGACTAACACCCAGGTACCCATTTTACTGATGGGGAACATAGACAACAGGTGGAAAGAAACACGTCCAATGTTTCTACTCTGGCTGGGAATCGAACCCAGGCCCTCGCCGTGTGAAGCGAGAGCGTTAGCCACCAGGCCACCAGAGCCTCTAATAATTTTCAAACAAAAGGTTTCGTAGCCTAAAAATCCGAAATCTTGTATGTCAGAGGACTGTTGTGGTGAATCCTGGATGCCAGAGTAGAGCTTTTCTCTCTCTTTTAAGGGAAGGAGACTCCAGCCTCCACCACATCTTGCGCTACACGGTTTAGCTCGTCCCGTAAATATAATAATAATCAGACCCCTATTTCAGGGAATTTAAACTATGATAAAAAAAATTGTAGCCTCTATAAGAGTTAGGACTTGTTGCAGAGAAGGTGCTCAATTTACCACAGGTTACTATACAAGAAAGTATTGTGTGTAAATCAGCCATGACTAACCGGGTTAGGGTGGGTTTCCCAACTTGGTCATCCCAGGAATTTAAATGACTCTTAGATAGCAATTACTCCTACATAAACAACCCTTCAAGGAAGGGGATTACTATGACCCTGTTGAAGTGCTCTTGATCCCATGAATTGCAGCTACTCTTCGACTCCTCGAATCAAACATAAATCTCTTTCATTTCCCAGGCACGGATATGTAGATAAAGAACACTTACTTCCCAACGTGTGCCCCTCGAGAGTGTCTTGATGCCAGTGAAGGGCTCTTGATCTAAGGAATTGGACTTACTCTTCCTTTCCTTGCAGTGAAACTGATAGCCTCCCATTCCTTAGGCGTTATATGGCCCATGTTGGTTTATCACTTCTCTAATTTTAATAAGAAAAGTCCCAATGTTCAGCAACGCATGGCTGACTTCCCATAGTGTGTGTTGACGCATAACTGACTTCCCATAGTGTGTGTTGACGCATAACTGACTTCCCATAGTGTGTGTTGACGCATAACTGACTACCCACCATGTGTAATGATGTATGACTACCTACCATGTGTAGTGACGTATAACTGACATTCTACCATATGTAGGGACACAGGAATGATTTCCTACAGTGAGCTGTGACTCACGATTTGCTTCCAACTATGTGTTTTGACACATGATTTACTCACGTGCAGTGAGTAAATCATGTGTCACTCATGAGTAACTCATGTGTCACTACACGTGAATCATGCAGTGACGCATGATTCACATGTAGTGACACATGAGTTACTTTCCCACGTCTAGTGATACATGAGTTACTTTCCCACGTCTAGTGACACATGATTTACTAACTCACATGTAGTGACGCATGATTCACGTGTAGTGACACATGAGTTACTTTCCCACGTCTAGTGATACATGAGCTACTTTCCCAGGTGTAGTGACACATGATTTAGGTGAGGTGCAACAGGTGACGGCATTGTCTCTGGTAAGCGGGATTTCCTAGAGGAAGTAGGTCATGGCCAAGAGCTGAGCCTTCAGAAGTAAGCAGATGTAATTACCTGATCTTCAACCTTATCAGTCTTGTGTTTTAGTCTCTGTATTGTATTAATACAATTTTCGTGAAATAAAGAGAAAATTCTACTTAAAAATTAATGTTTTAAGGTAATATCTTCATAAAAAGTGTAAAATTTTCCATAATTTTCACAAAATGACGATAAAAATGAAAAGTTCAGTAAAATATTATTTACTTGTGTAATCTATATATTTACAGAAAACCTTAATATATTTTAGAGATTTTCAAAGTAGTATCATCAAGATTCATCATTGATGAAATACATGTTATTCCTACAGACATCACATTTACAGTCTTTTACATGAATTCTCTTCGCATCTCACCTTGTTTCTCCCTCTTCCACACTCCTCTTTACCTATTACAGAAATTTAGACATAATTTGATAACTAATAGGGAATTATCACTAAGACTTAAAATATTCAAAAATAATTTACACACATTAAACAAACTGAGAAATTTCGTCGAAAACTCTGTCTAAACTTATCTCTGAAACGTTTGAAAATATCTCTCCAGGAGCACGTATTAATAAAGTATCTCTTCTTACTCGTAGTGTATTCCAGTTCCACCACATATCCAGCTGCACAATCATACCACTTTATGACCACTATGCTAAAGTGTTCCTCTTAGGTATGAAGACAATGTCTCCTCTCCTTCTCATCATATTCTTCCACGGTAAAAGAATACTGTTTCCTCGTCTGTCTGAGAGTTAGTTTCGCTATTCGTGTGCCAGTGAAGATGGGTCCTCCAAGTCTAGACAAAGCTAACAGACAGAGGAACTGTCTAGTGAGGCAGGTTTAGGAAGAAACAACCCTAAGGTTTTCCCTGAAAACAGAGGGGCATCAGAGTTGCTATTCTTCCACCTCAGGTCTTGATCGTCAGATTAGTTAGTTGTAAGCTATTAATAAGTTTAGCACCTAATCTAAGACTGTAATTTAGATTGTTAAGTTAGACTAGGAATATAGTCATGAGGCACATCCATTGTCTCATAACTGTAGGCCTCCAATATGGCAACATAACATCAGGCCTAGAGAAGTTTAAATTCTAGACACCCAGCAGTCACATTTAACATCCCGTGCCATCAAGATGTGTCACCACGAAGAATAACGAATGTATGTTAATTCTAACAAGTAATTATATACGGGATCTTAAACTCTATAGAGAACCTCAATGGCTCAAATTATCAGATGTGGCAGGAATTTTCTTGAAAGCACTGGACTAAGAAATCTTTATACTCGTACATATACAATTAGGTACATTAGATAACAGCCAACTCTCAAGTTAGCCCCGTACTCTGAAGCTGTCAAGGTAAGTTAGTGAAACACCTTAGCAGTGTTATGATACTACATAATTTTCCAGCACACAGGTATTTTAACCAACTTACATTGTGAGACTAGCTGTGTGTCTGTTATCTGTAAGCATGCCACAACAAATACATAGGTTACAATACATCTGTCTGCGCATAATGGAAGATATTTTCTCCCAGTAGTATTAGGTGTACATCTATGCATATTTTCACATAGTTCATTCAAAAATAACAGGCCACAAAGGGAATGCTAAGCGTTAGATGGTTGGCATTTATCGTGGAAATTTGATGTAGTCGAGAGGCTTCAAACCATTGATTAAAGCTGTTAAATTAAAATGTGCACAACTGAAAGTGAAAGCTAAGCTTTATTTGATTAAGCCCACCAACGGTGAAAGTTTCAAGCCGATAGCAAAAAGCATTCCCCAGTTATTATTCTGACTCCAACGATTCCAAGTTACTTTTTAAATTTCGGTAAAATTTTAAATTTACACTTATTCTGGACTGATGGGGCATCATCCGTCTTACAAAAATTATCATCATTAATATTTTAAACAAGTCAGACGCAACATTCTTCAATAATAGAATATAAATGACCATCACAATTTTTTCAATAAAACTGGTAAACTATGACTTATGACTCCCAATAACAGAATAATCTTTGTGTTCTGGAAACCACATCAATGGAAAATAATTGAAGCTGATCAGAAGAGACATTCTGCAGCTATAGTACAGCTTCCAGCGATTCTAGGTTAATTAACTATTTTATACTGAACCATATACACACACACAAACAAAATATAATGGATACTATCCTGGCCGGAAAATGCAACAGCCATTAAATATTAAAGCCGTTCAAGATAGGTAATCTAAAATTTATTTAACATGATTAAAGGGAAATAAACCTTTCACACTGTTATACACACGTCACGTACAACACTGCACCTACACACGTCCCGTACAACACTGCACCTACACACGTCACGTACAACACTGCACCTACACACGTCACGTACAACACTGCACCTACACACGTCACGTACAACACTGCACCTACACACGTCACGTACAACACTGCACCTACACACGTCACGTACAACACTGCACCTACACACGTCACGTACAACACTGCACCTACACACGTCACGTACAACACTGCACCTACACACGTCACGTACAACACTGCACCTACACACGTCACGTACAACACTGCACCTACACACGTCACGTACAACACTGCACCTACACACGTCACGTACAACACTGCACCTACACACGTCACGTACAACACTGCACCTACACACGTCACGTACAACACTGCACCTACACACGTCACGTACAACACTGCACCTACACATGTCACGTACAACACTGCACCTACACACGTCACGTACAACACTGCACCTACACACGTCACGTACAACACTGCACCTACACACGTCACGTACAACACTGCACCTACACACGTCACGTACGACACTGCACCTACACACGTCACGTACGACACTGCACCTACACACGTCACGTACAACACTGCACCTACACATGTCACGTACAACACTGCACCTACACACGTCACGTACAACACTGCACCTACACACGTCACGTACAACACTGCACCTACACATGTCACGTACAACACTGCACCTACACACGTCACGTACAACACTGCACCTACACATGTCACGTACAACACTGCACCTACACACGTCACGTACAACACTGCACCTACACATGTCACGTACAACACTGCACCTACACACGTCACGTACAACACTGCACCTACACACGTCACGTACAACACTGCACCTACACATGTCACGTACAACACTGCACCTACACACGTCACGTACGACACTGCACCTACACACGTCACGTACGACACTGCACCTACACACGTCACGTACGACACTGCACCTACACACGTCACGTACAACACTGCACCTACACATGTCACGTACAACACTGCACCTACACACGTCACGTACAACACTGCACCTACACATGTCACGTACAACACTGCACCTACACACGTCACGTACAACACTGCACCTACACATGTCACGTACAACACTGCACCTACACATGTCACGTACAACACTGCACCTACACATGTCACGTACAACACTGCACCTACACACGTCACGTACAACACTGCACCTACACACGTCACGTACAACACTGCACCTACACACGTCACGTACAACACTGCACCTACACACGTCACGTACGACACTGCACCTACACACGTCACGTACGACACTGCACCTACACACGTCACGTACAACACTGCACCTACACATGTCACGTACAACACTGCACCTACACACGTCACGTACAACACTGCACCTACACACGTCACGTACAACACTGCACCTACACATGTCACGTACAACACTGCACCTACACACGTCACGTACAACACTGCACCTACACATGTCACGTACAACACTGCACCTACACACGTCACGTACAACACTGCACCTACACATGTCACGTACAACACTGCACCTACACACGTCACGTACAACACTGCACCTACACACGTCACGTACAACACTGCACCTACACATGTCACGTACAACACTGCACCTACACACGTCACGTACGACACTGCACCTACACACGTCACGTACGACACTGCACCTACACACGTCACGTACGACACTGCACCTACACACGTCACGTACAACACTGCACCTACACATGTCACGTACAACACTGCACCTACACACGTCACGTACAACACTGCACCTACACATGTCACGTACAACACTGCACCTACACACGTCACGTACAACACTGCACCTACACATGTCACGTACAACACTGCACCTACACATGTCACGTACAACACTGCACCTACACATGTCACGTACAACACTGCACCTACACACGTCACGTACAACACTGCACCTACACACGTCACGTACAACACTGCACCTACACACGTCACGTACAACACTGCACCTACACACGTCACGTACAACACTGCACCTACACACGTCACGTACAACACTGCACCTACACACGTCACGTACAACACTGCACCTACACATGTCACGTACAACACTGCACCTACACATGTCACGTACAACACTGCACCTACACATGTCACGTACAACACTGCACCTACACATGTCACGTACAACACTGCACCTACACACGTCACGTACAACACTGCACCTACACACGTCACGTACAACACTGCACCTACACACGTCACGTACAACACTGCACCTACACACGTCACGTACAACACTGCACCTACACATGTCACGTACAACACTGCACCTACACACGTCACGTACAACACTGCACCTACACACGTCACGTACAACACTGCACCTACACACGTCACGTACAAAACTGCACCTACACACGTCACGTACAACACTGCACCTACACATGTCACGTACAACACTGCACCTACACACGTCACGTACAACACTGCACCTACACATGTCACGTACAACACTGCATCTACACACGTCACGTACAACACTGCACCTACACACGTCACGTACAACACTGCACCTACACACGTCACGTACAACACTGCACCTACACATGTCACGTACAACACTGCACCTACACACGTCACGTACAACACTGCACCTACACATGTCACGTACAACACTGCACCTACACACGTCACGTACAACACTGCACCTACACACGTCACATACAACACTGCACCTACACATGTCACGTACAACACTGCACCTACACACCTGAATTTCACTCTCAGTGATCGTCGAAATAGGAAGCATCTTTTTTTTTTAAACGTTTGAAGTTACGTCATTGAGGGTTTTGGAAATTTTCTGATCCATTTGACGATGCTGGGATTAAATTCATCAGCATTGGACATCGGTCACCTACATGTGCTTAATGTTTCAAAAGTGTGACCCTTTTGACCGTGCATAAGCGTTGAAATTTTAAATCCGATTGGATGAGGTCTTCTCGAGCCATGAGCAAAATAAAATCGAGCTGGAGGAACTTAACAAAAGGGTGAAACTGCACACAGACCCTTAAAATTTCTTCTTCGGGGATGCCTAATTAGGTCATGTTGTTGCAAACTGTATGAAACTCTGCCTGCAGTCGTCTGGTAACAATAATAAACAATGGAACACGAGGAAAAGAAATGAAGCAAAAGGATATCTGGTTTATGAACACAATAACAGGTTTCCCATGAGTCCCAGAATAAGGTCACACGGAGCAGGATGCTTTTCTTCACTGATAGTCAAGTTGTACTAAATTAAACCGATATTCCAGTGACCTACTTCATTTAGACTCAAGAGAATTTCACTCATTATTGTAGGAAGATGTCTAGCAAATATCGGAGGACTCCTGCTTCATTAATAATGTGTTATCTGAGGTATATGGAGCTGTAATAATTTCGTTATCGCAACACAAAATCTTCAGAAAAAATAAAAACTATCAAGGTCATATTATAGTTGATGTGTCGTGCAAGTCCCCATAATAGACACAATGTTATTAATTAGTAACGATTTTCTGGCATTTAATGTAGTTTATGCTGAACTAATGGCGGGTACCAATTTATGTGTAGGTAAAGTAAAGGCATCATTAACTGAACATTACCAAATGAATATTATACCACGGGATTCGTTAAAGGGGAATTCAAATGAGAATGGCAACCTTTCCTTCAAGCATCCAGACTCTGGCCTGGACTCGTTGTTTAACGATAGAATCCGGTCAGGGCTATGTTATTATAGTGAGAAACTCTGATTTTCTGTTCTATGGTTACAGGATTACCATATTCCCTTGTCTCCTGACGTGAGGGAATGACGTTCGTGGGGTAGAGGTATAACATCTACCTGGCTGCAGAATTTAAATCGACAGTGTCTGAGACTGAAGTAATTTCCTTTCATACGTCGCACCAGAAAATGAATTTCTCCTGAAGGACTCTACCAAAACTGGTGAGTAGTAGCTGGACCGTAGGGCATTAGAGAAAGTGGTAGTACCTTAATGTTTTGTGATTATGTGCTTCAAGTTACCATTTATATTGTAGCACACTTGAAAGAAAGTAAGACTGTGTTCAGGATAACTAGAAAATTCTGGCCAACCTTCAGGAAATAAGTGAGAAAATTCATTAAAATCTGTCAACAATATCAAGTTGTATGTAAACCAAGGCATATCATTAAGCCGGTGTCATTTTACCCAATTCCGGCTTCTGAGTAACCATTTTCTAGGGTATGAACAAGAAATAATACACATTTACAGTAATGGGCAAATACTCATGGTACCTTGAGGCTATATCTGTAAGAACTCTAAACACCGAAGTAATGCTTAAAACTCTAGTAAGATTTTTTTTCAGTTAGGTTTGCTCTATTCTATCCAGTCGGACAAAGGATTCAATTTTAAGGCAAAGATCTTCAGGAAAGTTTTAACCAGTCTTAAAATAAAGCAGAGTTTCTCATTGTTTCCATTGCTGCTTTTTGCCATCATACAGACTGTGAAAGATGCTGTGGGCTTAGTCCTCTTGTCAACTTATCAGACGAAACGACAGATCGCTGGAGAAACTCAAGAACAATGCAGGGAAAATGAAAGAGTTATAATAAAATTACTAACTCAAGTTCTTTCAAACTAGGAGCCACAATGATAGCATAGGATCGCGTCCCTGGACACACCCTGAAGCACGTTTTGCGGGAGTCATGAAGGTGGTGGGGTAGACCTCGGTTATAACCACACTGTACCTTGACGGCCCTGTGAATAAGACATTTGATGGTAAAGTATTTCATATCGACCAGGTCAAATAATATCACTCAGTTACTCAGCTGCTCATGAAAGCCACGTTCCTTAATGTTTGCACAGGTGTGACACCTGAACCGAATTCTTTGAAGGTAGCTAGTAGTATGGAAACCTGATAAACAAATTCACAACTTCTTCTGAAACCTGAACAACTGGCAGGCATCATTCGTGCTCAGGCTCAAGACATACTGATATTGGTACTACTAAGTATAAAGAACTATTATTGCTCTAACATTTATAAATTATGTTTAATGCAGTATGTGTTCATAGAAGCGGAAAGGGATAAAAACAATTTCTGGAGAACGGCTTTGCTGAAGAATCATCCAGTACTGCCTTAGATTCTTGCCCGAATCCTGGTGAAAAAGCCAGACGGCTGTGTGAAGCTCTGTACAGGGCTTCGGGCAGCATGATATTTGCTCTTCAATTCTGCAGTTTCCAGAAGTAATTTAGGACCCGTGTGGTCTAGCAATAAGATTTGCTACACTGAAGTACCTCGAAACCTTAAATAATTTAAATTGACTGTGGAAATCTACCAAGCAGATAAATTCGTCAAACATAAGACCACTATTATATTAGTGTTTTAGAAAACCGACAAATTACCGAATTAGACCCCATTCTTTCTCCATCCATCACTGGATGGAGAAACATTTCACATTAAAGATACTTAAGTGTTGCACAAGAGTCCAAGTCAGCAACTAATCTGCTTTCTAAATCATTTATATAATAATTCCTGTCTGACACAGCAACATCTTGAAATCTCATTACAGAGAATTCTTCAACGGTTGCCTAACCTATAAGCATAACCCACTATCACTAACGAATTTTGTTCACCAGTGACGCCTCAAGCTGCTTCACCTCACCTCTCTGCAGTATATAAGCCCATTCTCCATGTACTTTTATCAAGATTGATGGACTGCACACATCATCTCCAGGCCGAGGGACTACTTACCTCACACTCCTTCTTATCTTACACCTCTGCACTGGACTGATAAAGCTACTGACTGGAAAAAATTCTTCACAGTAAAAATACTCAACTGTTGCACAAGTGTTTCATTCAGCCTGTTCCTACCCCTCACCTGCCCCGCTACCAAACGACCAGCAAACTACCTTAGTTCCTCTCACTTCAAAATCATCTCATTACATTACCCACACAAATGAAGCGACAATCTCACGGGCAGAGGAAAATACAGAGAATCAGCATTAAAATCTTCTGTAAGATTCTGACGAATCCAAGTGAAGAGAGATTCAATACACCATCCCCCTTCCCTCAGGGTTGGCCTGGAGGCAGATACATCCCTCACCTGTTATCTCACCTCAGCTGACGAAACAATAACAAACACGGCTTCGATGCTATTACTTCCAAATACCAGGAGTGGCAAAGGTCTTCAGAGTACAAGCTAAGTCGATAACTGATATTCTATGGAACATTAAACATGCTTAATATTAACGAACTTAAAGCTGAACATGGCAACCATATTTAAAATATTGCAGAGCTGAAGCTGTGTGATGAATGGTTTTGAAAACCGTCAAGTTGAAGAATTGAGACACTTATGCAACATATGGGAATCTTTACTGAAGAAACGTTTCGCCACACAGTGGCTTCATCAGACCAATACAAATCAGAAAGGTGTAAGGAGAGGAGGAGATTGAGGTAATCAGTCCCTCAGCCTGGAATCGATATGTTCAGTTTGGTTACCTCAATCTTCTCCTCTCCTTACCCATTTCTAGTTTGTACAGGACTGATGAAGCCACTGTGTGGCGAAACGTTTCTTCAATAAAGATACCCATATGATGCATAAGTGTCTCAATTCTTCAGAGCTGAAGCTACGTCGAAGAGCCGAAGCCAAGAGGATTCTAGAACTGGAACAGAAACTGCCGGAGATAAAGCGAGTGATGAGCATCAAGAAATACTATCCACTGTTAAAAGCATAATGATCAAATAACATCCTTCAACAATAAGGTAGATGAGTGTGTCCAGGACTTGAAATCTCTCACTGATACACAGTTTTCTAA
>NC_091292.1:36963462-36980962 GCF_038502225.1 Cherax quadricarinatus
TGATAAAGCTCATGGAGCAGGGAGAGGGAGGATCCAGTAGCGGTCAGTGAATAGGCGAGGCCAGTAGGTGAGTCTCGACCCATGCAATCACACTCAGGTGAGTACAATTAGGTAAGTAAACACACACACACACACACACACACACACACACACACACACACACACACACACACATACGACGACTTCGTCATCAGCAGCTGGCAACTTGTCACCGCACCCATTGAGCGCAAGTTTCATTCGTCTATCTGTGGTTTGCATGTTGACGGCCCTGGCTAGCCTTGCATACTGTTTGATACTGGTCACTCACTCCTGCAAGCTATTACCAGAATTAGAATAGAAATAGCATAGACATAGTGAATATAGTGTTGACGAGTGTGAGAAGGTAGAGTCCAGCGAGGAGTAGAGTAGTATTAATTCCAGTAGTTACTAGCAGTAAGAATACTTAGGAAGCTAGGAAGTCCTCTCCCAATGTGAACATGGAACAGGATAATAACCAGCAATAATTGATACTTAAATCCAGACAGACACACACACACAAAGCGAGTATTACTATAAGCTAGGTGGCGGGACAAACTTTTAAAGGCAACATTGTAAGACAGTGCGAGGGTCAAGTCCCAGGAGGGTTGTGGTCAGGACACAAGAAGTTGCGGCCAGTCATTACACCGCACAAGACACACACACACACACACACACACACACACACACACACACACACACACACACACACACACACACACACACACACAGATTGACTGGGAAAACCTGGAGCCCCATGGGGGTCCCGAAACATGGAGCCAAGATGATGGATGTGGTACTGGAAAACCTCATGCATCAAAATGTTACAGACACTACCAGAGAGAGAGGAGAGGATGAACCAGCAAGACTGGACCTTGTATTCACCTTGAGTAGTTCGGACATCTAGGGTATCATGTATGAAAGGCCCCTGAGAGCTAGTGATCATGTGGTTCTGTGCTTCAACTACATAGTTGAGCTCCAAGTGGAGAGAGTAGCAGGAATAGGCTGGGAAAACCAAACTACGAAAGGGGGAACTACTCAGACATGAGGATCTTCCTTCAAGACATTCAGTGGGAGAGGGAACTGACGGGAAAACCAGTACAAGAAATGATGGAATATGTGGCAACAAAATGCAAGGAGGCAGAGGAGAGGTTTGTTCCCAAGGGAAACAGAAATAATGGGAAGAACAGAACGAGTCCTTGGTTCACCCAAAGGTGTAGGGAGGCAAAAACTAGGTGTACTAGAGAATGGAAAAGGTATAGAAGACAGAGAACTCAGGAAAATAAAGAAATTAGCCGAAGAGCCAGAAACGAAAATGCACAGATAAGAAGGGAGGCTCAGAGACAATATGAAAATGACATAGCATCAAAAGTAAAGACTGACCCGAAGCTGTTGTACAGCCACATCAGGAGGAAAACAACAGTAAAGAACGAGGGAATCAGACTGAGGAAGGGTGATGGGGAATTCACAAGAAACGACCAAGAGGTATGTCAGGAGCTCAACACAAGATTTAAAGAGTTATTTACAGTGGAAACCAGTAGGACTCCAGGAAATAAGAACAGGGGGGTGCACCAGCAAGTGCTGGATGAGGTACATATAACCAAGGAGGAGGTGAAGAAGCTGCTATGCGAACTTGACACCTCAAAGGTGGTGGGACCAGACAACATCTCTCCATGGGTCCTTAAAGAGGGAGCAGAGACATTGTGTGAGCCATTAACAAAGATCTTCAACACATCATTTGAAACTGGGCAACTCCCTGAGGTATGGAAAATGGCAAATATAGTCCCAATTTTTAAAAAGGGAGACAGATATGAGGCACTAAACTACAGACCTGTATCACTAACGTGTATAGTATGCAAGGTCATGGAGAAGATCATCAGGAGGAGAGTGGTGGAGCACCTGGAAAGAAACAAGTGTATAATTGACAACCAGCACGGTTTCAGGGAAGGAAAATCCTGTGTCACAAACCTACTAGAGTTTTATGACAAGGTGACAGAAGTAAGACAAGAGAGAGAGGGGTGGATCGACTGCATATTTTTGGACTGCAAGAAGGCCTTCGACACAGTTCCTCACAAGAGGTTACTGCAAAAGCTAGAGGATCAGGCACACATAACAGGAAAGGCACTGCAATGGATCAGAGAATACCTGACAGGGAGGCAACAACGAGTCACGGTACGTGACGAGGTGTCAGAGTGGGTGTCTGTGACAAGCGGGGTTCCACAGGGGTCAGTCCTAGGACCTGTGCTGTTCTTGGTATATGTGAACGACATAACGGAAGGGATAGACTCAGAAGTGTCCTTGTTTGCAGATGATGCGAAGTTAATGAGAAGAATCAAATCGGATGAGGATCAGGCAGGACTACAAAGAGACCTGGACAGGCTACAAGCCTGGTCCAGCAACTGGCTCCTTGAATTTAACCCTGCCAAATGCAAAGTCATGAAGATTGGGGAAGGGCAAAGAAGACCACAGACACAATATAGTTTAGATGGGCAAAGACTGCAAACCTCACTCAAGGAAAAAGATCTGGGGGTGAGTATAACACCGAGCATATCTCCTGAGGCGCACATCAATCAGATAACTGCTGCAGCATACAGGCGCCTGGCAAACCTACGGATAGCGTTCCAATACCTCAGTAAGGATTCGTTTAAGACTCTGTGTACCATTTATGTCATGCCCATCCTGGAGTATGCAGCACCAGTTTGGAATCCACACCTAGTCAAGCACGTCAAGAAATTAGAGAAAGTGCAAAGGTTTGCAACAAGACTAGTCCCAGAGCTACGGGGATTGTCCTACGAAGAAATGTTGAGGGAAATCGGCCTGACGACACTGGAGGACAGGAGGGTCAGGGGAGACATGATAAGACCACAATCTTAGAAAAGAAGTTGAAGGTGTGGTATACAAATGCAGATGGAATAACAAATAAGCATGAGGAGTGGCACAAAAGAATCAAGGAGACATCCCCAGACATAATAGCACTCACAGAAACAAAACTCACCAGAATAATAAGAGATTCAATCTTTCCATCCGGATATCAAATCCTCAGGAAAGACAGAGGGAGGAGAGTGGGAGGAGGAGTTGCACTGCTCATTAAAAACCAGTGGGGGTTTGAGAAAATGGAAGGAATGAACGGCACGGGAGAAAGGGACTACTTAGAAGGAACAATCCAGTCTGAGGGACATAAGGTGATAAGTGCAGTAATGTACAACCCACCACAGAACTGCAGGAGGCCAAGAGAAGAAAACGATGAGAGCAACAGAGCAATGGTCGACACACTAGCCGAGGTGGCCAGGAGAGCACACATGGGGGGAGCAAAGTTACTAGTTATGGGTGATTTCAATCACAAGGAGATTGACTGGGAAAACCTGGAGCCCCATGGGGGTCCCGAAACATGGAGAGCCAAGATGATGGATGTGGTACTGGAAAACCTCATGCATCAACATGTTAGAGACACTACCAGAGAGAGAGGAGAGGATGAACCAGCAAGACTGGACCTTGTATTCACCTTGAGTAGTTCTGACATCTGAAAGGCCCCTGGAAGCTAGTGATCATGTGGTTCTGTGCTTTGACTACATAGTTGAGCTCCAAGTGGAGAGAGCAGCAGGAATAGGGTGGGAAAAACCAGACTACAAAAGGGGGAACTACTCAGGCTTGAGGAACTTCTTTCAAGACATTCAGTGGGAGAGGGACCTGACAGGAAAACCAGAACAAGAAATGATGGACTGTGTCGCAACAAAATGCAAGGAGGCAGAGGAGAGGTTTGTTCCCAAGGGAAACAGAAATAATGGGAAGAACAGAAAGAGTCCTTGGTTCACCCAAAGGTGTAGAGAGGCAAAAACTAGGTGAACTAGAGAATGGAAAAGGTACAGAAGACAGAGAACTCAGGAAAATAAAGAGATTAGCCGAAGAGCCAGAAACGAATGTGCGCAGATAAGAAGGGAGGCTCAACGGCAATACGAAAATGACATAGCATCGAAAGTCAAGACTGACCCGAAGCTGTTGTACAGCCACATCAGGAGGAAAACAACAGTAAAGAACGAGGGAATCAGACTGAGGAAGGGTGATGGGGAATTCACAAGAAACGACCGGGAGGTATGTCAGGAGCTCAACACGAGATTCAAAAAAGTATTTACAGTGGAAACCAGTAGGACTCCAGGAAATCAGAGCAGGGGGTGCACCAGCAAGTGCTGGATGAGGTACATATAACCAAGGAGGAGGTGAAGCTGCTATGCGAACTTGACACCTCAAAGGTGGTGGGACCAGACAACATCTCTCCGTGGGTCCTTAAAGAGGGAGCAGAGATATTGTGTGTACCATTAACAAAGATCTTCAACACATCATTTGAAACTGGGCAACTCCCCGAGGTATGGAAGATGGCGAATGTAGTCCCAATTTTTAAAAAGGGAGACAGACATGAGGAACTAAACTACAGACCTGTATCACTAACGTGTATAGTATGCAAGGTCATGGAGAAGATCATCAGGAGGAGAGTGGTGGAGCACCTGGAAAGAAACAAGTGTATAATTGACAACCAGCATGGTTTCAGGGAGGGAAAATCCTGTGTCACAAACCTACTAGAGTTTTATGACAAGGTGACAGAAGTAAGACAAGAGAGAGAGGGGTGGATCGACTGTATTTTTTTGGACTGCAAGAAGGCCTTCGACACAGTTCCTCACATAACAGGAAAGGCACTGCAATGGATCAGAGAATACCTGACAGGGAGGCAACAACGAGTCATGGTACGTGACGAGGTGTCAGAGTGGGCGCCTGTGACAAGCGGGGTTCCACAGGGGTCAGTCCTAGGACGTGTGCTGTTCTTGGCGTATGTGAACGACATAACGGAAGGGATAGACTCAGAAGTGTCCTTGTTTGCAGATGATGTGAAGTTAATGAGAAGAATCAAATCGGATGAGGATCAGGCAGGACTACAAACAGACCTGGACAGGCTACAAGCCTGGTCCAGCAACTGGCTCCTTGAGTTTAACCCTGCCAAATGCAAAGTCATGAAGATTGGGGAAGGGCAAAGAAGACCGCAGACACAATATAGTTTAGATGGCCAAAGTCTGCAAACCTCACTCAAGGAAAAAGATCTGGGGGTGAGTATAACACCGAGCATATCTCCTGAGGCGCACATAAATCAGATAACTGCTGCAGCATACGGGCGCCTGGCAAACCTAAGGATAGCGTTCCGATACCTCAGTAAGGATTCGTTTAAGACTCTGTATACCATTTACGTCAGGCCCATAAGGGAGTACGCAGCACCAGTTTGGAATCCACACCTAGTCAAGCACGTCAAGAAATTAGAGAAAGTGCAAAGGTTTGCAACAAGACTAGTCCCAGAGCTACGGGGATTGTCCTACGAAGAAAGGTTGAGGGAAATCGGCCTGACGACACTGGAGGCCAGGAGGGTCAGGGGAGACATGATAACGACATATAAAATACTGCGCGGAATAGACGAGGTGGACAAAGACAGGATGTTCCAGAGATGGGACACATACACAAGAGGTCACAATTGGAAGTTGCAGACTCAGACGAATCAAAGCGATGTTAGGAAGTATTTCTTCAGTCATAGAGTAGTCAAGCCGTGGAATAGTCTAGAAAGTGAAGTAGTGGAGGCGGGAACCATACATAGTTTTAAGGCGAGGTATGATAAAGCTCATGGAGCAGGGAGAGAGAGGACCTAGTAGCAATCAGTGAAGAGGCGGGGCCAGGAGCTATGACTCGACCCCTGCAACCACAAATAGGTGAGTACAAATAGGTGAGTACACACACACACACACACACACACCTACACACACACACACACACACACACACACACGCGCGCGCGCGCACACACACACACACACATACACACACACACACATACACACACACACACACACACACACACACACACACACACACACACACACACACACGCACACCTACACACACACACACACACACACACACACCCACACACACCCACACCCACCCACACACACACACACCTACACACACACACACACACACACACACACACACACACACACACACACACACACACACACACACACACACACACACACACAGAGTGTGGCATGAAAGAATCAACGACAAGTCCCCAGACATCATAGCAGTCACAGAAACGAAACTCGCTGAGACAACAGATGCAGTCTTCCCACGGGGATATCAAATCCTGAGAAAAGATAGAAGGAGCAGAGGGGGAGGAGGGGTTGCACTGCTCATAAAAACCCGATGGAGTTCTGAGGAAATGGAAGGCATGGACGAGATTGGAAAAAGGGACTACGTAGTAGGTACAATTCAATCTGGGGAACATAAGATAGTCATTGCAGTGTTGTATGACCAATCACAGAACCTCAGGAGGCCAAGAGAGGAATATGATGAGAACAGCAGAGCGATGGTGGACACACTGGCTGAGGTGGTACGAAGAGTTCAATCGTGCAGAGCAAAGTTACTGGTTATGGGTGATTTCAACCAAAGGGAGTTCGACTGGGAAAACCTGGATCCTCATGGGACCCCCGAAACATGGAGAGCCAAGATAATGGATGTTGTACTGGAAAACCTCATGCATCAACACATCAGGGACACTACAAGAAGAGAGAGAGGGGCGGATGAACCAGCAAGACTGGACCTTGTGTTCACCCTGAGTAGTTCAGACATTGATGACATCACATACGAGAGGCCCCTCGGAGCTTGTGACCACGTAGTCCTGAGTTTTGATTACATAGTAGAGTTGCAAGTGGAGAGGGTAACAGGAGTCGAAGGGGAAAAGCCAAACTATAAAAGGGGGGACTACACAGGTATGAGGAACTTCCTGTGGGAGGTGCACTGGGACAGAGAAATGGTAGGAAAATCAGTTAATGAAATGATCGAATATGTAACAACAAAATGCAAGGAGACAGAGGAAAGATTTGTTCCCAAGGGCAACAGAAACAATGGGATGACCAAAGCGAGTCCTTGGTTTACCCGAAGGTGCAGGGAGGCAAAACCTAAGTGTATTAAAGAATGGAAGAGGTACAGAAGGCACAAGACCCAGGAAAACAAGGAGATCAGTCGAAGAGCCAGAAACGAATATGCACAGATAAGGAGGGAGGCCCAGCGACAGTACGAAAATGACATAGCATCGAAAGTCAAGTATGACCCGAAATTGGTTAGCCGCATTAGGAGAAAGACAACAGTCAAAGACCAGGCGATCAGGCTGAGGAAAGAAGGTGGGGAACTCACAAGAAACGATCAAGAGGTATGTGAGGAGCTCAACACGATATTTAAGGAAGTATTCACAGTGGAGACAGGAAGGACTCTGGGAAGACAGAACAGAGGGGGACACCAACAGGGAATAGCCCAACAAGTGCTGGATAATACGCAAACAACTGAGGAGAAGGTGAAGAACCTGCTAAGTGACCTTGATACCTCAAAGGCAATGGGACAGGACAACATCTCCCCGTGGGTCCTCAGGGAGGGAGCAGATATACTGTGTGTGCCATTAACCACAATCTTCAACACATCCCTTGAAACTGGGCAACTACCTGAGGTATGGAAGACCGCAAATGTAGTTCCCATTTTTAAAAAAGGAGGCAGAAAAGAGGCACAATATTACAGACCAGTGTCACTGACGTGTATAGCATGCAAAGTCATGGAGAAGATTATCAGGAGGAGAGTGGTGGAGCACCTGGAACGGAACAAGATTATAAACGACAACCAGCATGGATTCATGGAAGGCAAATCCTGTGTCACAAACCTTCTACAGTTTTATGACAAAGTTACAGAAGTAAGACACGAGAGAGAGGGGTGGGTTGATTGCATTTTGTTGGACAGCAAGGCCTTTGACACAGTTCCTCACAAGAGACTAGTACAGAAAGTAGAGGATTAGGCGCATATAACAGGAAGGGCACTGCAATGGATCAGAGAATACCTGACAGGGAGGCGACAACCAGTCATGGTACGGGGGGAGGTATCACACTGGGCACCTGTGACAAGCAGGGTCCCACAGGGGTCGGTCCTAGAACCAGCGCTAGTTTTGGTATATGTGAATGACATGATGGAAGGGATAGACTCAGAGGTGTCCCTGTTTGCAGATTATGTGGAGTTCATGAGAAGAATTAAACCAGATGAGGATCAGGCAAAACTTCAAAGAGACCTGGACAGGCTTCTCGAATTCAACCCTGCCAAATGCAAAGTCATGAAGATTGGAGAAGGGCAAAGAAGACCGCGGACAGAGTATAGGCTAGGTGGCCAAAGACTGCAAACCTCGCTCAAGGAGAAAGATCTTGGGGTGACCATAACACTGAGCATGTCTCTGGAGGCACACATCAACCAGATAACTGCTGCAGCATATAGGTGCCTGGCAACCCTGAGAATAGCATTCCAATACCTTAGTAAGGAATCGTTCAAGACACTGTACACTGTGTACATCATACCCATACTGGAGTATGCAGCACCAGTTTGGAACCCACACCAGGTCAAGCACGTCATGAAATTAGAGAAAGTGCAAAGATTTGCAATAAGGCTAGTTCCTGAGCTCAGGGGTATTTCCTACGAAGAAAGGTTGAGGGAAATCGGACTGACGACATTGGGGGACAAGAGGGTCAGGGGAGACATGACAACGACATACAAAATACTGCATGGAATAGATAAAGTGGACAGAGACAGGTTGTTCCAGAGAGGTGACACAGAAACAAGGGGTCACAATTGGAAGCTGAAGACTCAGACGAGTCAGAGGGATGTTAGGAAGTATTTCTTCAGTCATAGAGTTGTCAGGAAGTGGAATAGCCTAGCAATGAAGTAGTGGAGGCAGGAGTCATACATAGGTTTAAGACGAGGTATGACAAAGCTCAGGAAGCAGAGAGGACCTAGTAGCGATCAGTTAAGAGGCAGGGCCAGGAGCTGAGTCTCGACCACTGCACCCACAATTAGGTGAGTATGCACACAAAAACACACACAAACATAAACGCACACACACACACACACACACACACACACACACACACACACACACACACACACACACACACACACACACACACACACACACACACACACACACACAAATGGTGGGGACTCGCAGGAACCAGGGATCAGATGAGAATGGTTCTGGTAGGGAGGAGTGGATGGAGGAGCAGTGGAAAAGGATGGAACAAGAATGGGAGAGAAAATTAGGAGAGCTTCCTGAAAAAATGGAGAAAGAGCTTTCTGTGAAATTGGAAAAGAGGTTGGAGAAGGAGAAGAAGAATTGGGAGGCACATGTCAAAACTGCAGTAGCCAGGATAAGCGTCCTAGAAGATGAGGTAAACAGGCTGAGGCAAGTTACAGGGGCAGTGACCAGAGAAGTCACAGCATATGAAGCTGAGAAGCTGAACAGGAAGGAAGGAGATATGAATTATGCTAAGGTCATAACAGCCTGCCAAGAAGGACCAAGGAGTGAAAGGGAAGAGCAGCTGGGTGCTGGTAGAGAGGGTGATAGGTCGAATGCAGAGGCACAACCATGCTACCAAGAACCACTGGAAAAATCAAGAGAGAAAATGACCATGTACAGACAGGAACCAGAGTCACAGAGGGAGAGGCAATGGGAGGAGGAAAGGGCAAAATAAGTGTTTATCCATGGGCTTCAGGAGAGAGAGGAAAGGACACACACTGAAAGACGGCAGGAAGAAAGAAAGGAGATTGAGAAAAATCATCATGGAAAAAGGTGGAGAAGACATGGAGGAGATTGTAAATTTTCAGAGAATAGGGGGGCACTTGAAGGGGAGAAAACAACCGATCAAGCTGATTCTCAGGACAGAAACAGTGCGGAACAGGATCCTCTAAGAGAAACCACGGTTGAAATACTCGGAAGAGTACAAGAGGGTGTTCCTAGACAGAGACAGAACACAAACAGAGCGACAGCAGCTGAGAAAGAGGACAAAAAAGCGAAAGGAGCTAGGAAAGTAGACAAGGATGGAACCAGCAGATGTCAAACAGAGCAGCAAGGGCAAGCATACACACAACTATCCTCAGAACCCCACAACCTATCACACCATCCCAACACAAACTACAATCCATACCCACAGCTTCCACCCAACACCCAGCTATAGAATCCCACTGTATGCTACCAAGTGCCCCACCCTCACAGGCCCCCCAAACCACAGTGTTGGATAGGAAACTGAAGGTGTGGTACACAAACGCTGATGGAATAACAAATAAGTGAGAGGAGTGGCACGAAAGAGTAAAAGAGGCATTACCGGACATCATAGCTCTCACAGAAACCAAGCTTACAGGTATGATAACAGATGCCATCTTTCCAACAGGATACCAGATCCTGAGGAAAGACAGAGGGAACAGGGGGGGGTGGAGGAGTGGCACTGATGATCAAAAACCGAAGGCATTTTGATGAGCTGGAGAGAGGAAACAGCGGAGAAGCAAGTGATTACATAGTGGGAATGCTTCACTCTGGAGGTCCCAAGGTGGTAATTGCGG
Organism: Cherax quadricarinatus; assembly: GCF_038502225.1. Lineage (NCBI taxonomy): Eukaryota > Metazoa > Arthropoda > Malacostraca > Decapoda > Parastacidae > Cherax > Cherax quadricarinatus. The sequence goes on from NC_091292.1 coordinate 36,973,932, forward strand.
GGATGTATAACCCACCACAGAACAGCAGGAGGCCAAGGCAAGAGTATGACGAGAGCAATAGAGCAATGGTTGACACACTGGCTGCAGTGGCCAGAAGAGCTCATGCATGCAGGGCAAAGCTCCTGATCATGGGTGACTTTAACCACAAGGAGATCGATTGGGAGAACTTGGAGCCACATGGGGGCCAAGATACATGGAGGGCTAAGATGATGGAGGTGGTACTGGAAAACTTCATGTACCAACATGTAAGGACACTACAAGAGAGAGAGGAGAGGATGAACAAGCAAGACTGGACCTAGTATTCACCTTGAGTAGTGCAGATATTGAGGACATCACATATGAAAGACCCCTTGGGGCCAGCGATCATGTGGTTTTAAGTTTCGAATACACAGTAGGGCTACAAGTGAAGGGGGAAGCAGGAAGGCCAGGACGAATGAAGCCAAACTATAAGAGATGGGACTACATGGGAATGAGGAACTTCCCGCACGGGGTTCAGTGGGACAAAGAACTAGCAGGGAATCCAATTAGTGAGATGATGGAATATGTAGCAACAATGTGCAAGGAGGCTGAGGAGAGGTTTGTACCCAAGGGTAACAGGAATAATGAAAAAGCCAGGACGAGCCCATGGTTCACCCAAAGGTACAGGGAGGCAAAAACCAAGTGTGCTAGGGAATGGAAGAAATATAAAAGGCAAAGAACCCAGGAGAATAAGGAGAGTAGTCATAGAGCCAGAAATGAATGTGCACAGATAAAAAGGGAGGCCCAACGACAATATGAAAGCGACATAGAAGCGAAAGCCAAACCTGACCTGAAGCTGTTATACAGCCACATCAGGAGGAAAACAACAGTCAAGAACCAGATAATCAGGCTAAGGAAGGAAGGAGGAGAGACAACAAGAAATGACTGTGAAGTATGTGAGGAACTCAACAAGAGATTCAAAGAAGTGTTCACAGAGGAGACAGAAAGGGCTCTAGAAAGACGGAGAGGTGGAGCACATCACCAAGTGCTGGACACAGTACACACAACCGATGAAGAAGTGAAGAGGCTTCTGAGTGAGCTAGATACCTCAAAGGCAATGTGGCCGGATAACATCTCTCTATGGGTCCTGAGGAAGGGAGCAGAGGCGCTATATATACCCCTAACAACAATATTCAATGCATCTATCGAAACAGGGAGATTGCCTGAGGCATGGAAGACAGCAAATGTAGTCCCAATATTCAATGCATCTATCGAAACAGGGAGATTGCCTGAGGCATGGAAGACAGCAAATGTAGTCCCAATCTTTAAAAAAGGAGACAGACATGAAGCACTAAACTACAGACCAGTGTCACTGGCATGTATAGTATGCAAAGTCGTGGAGAAGATTATCAGAAGAGTGGTGGAACACCTAGAAAGGAATGATCTCATCATCAGCTGCCAACATGGTTTCAGGGACGGAAAATCCTGTGTCACAAACCTACTGGGGTTCTATGACATGGTGACAGCAGTAAGACAAGAGAGAGAGGGATGGGTGGATTGAATTTTCTTGGACTGTAAGAAGGCGTTTGACACAGTTCCACACAAGAGATTACTGCAAAAACTGGAGGACCAAGCAGTGATAACAGGGAAGGCACTACAGTGGATCAGGGAATACTTGTTAGGAAGACAGCAGTGAGTCATGGTGCGTGGCGAGGTGTCAGAGTGGGCACCTGTGATCAGCAGGGTCCCACAAAGGGTCAGTCCTAGGACCAGTGCTGTTTCTGGTATTTGTGAACGACATGACAGAAGGAATAGACTCAGAAGTGTCCCTGTTTGCAGATGACGTGAAGTTGATGAGGAGAATTGATTCGATCGAAGACCAGGCAGAACTACAAAGGGATCTGGATAGGCTGCAGACCTGGTCCAGTAATTGGCTCCTGGAGTTCAACCCCACCAAGTGCAAAGTCATGAAAATTGGGGAAGAACAAAGAAGACCGCAGACGGAGTACAGTCTAGGGGGCCAGAGACTACAAACCTCAATCAAGTAAAAAGATCTTGGGGTGAGTATAACACCAGGCACATCTCCTGAAGCGCACTTCAACCAAAGAACTGCTGCAGCACATGGGCGCCTAGCAAACCTCAGAACAGCATTCTGACATCATAATAAGGAATCGTCCAGGACCCTGTACACCATGTACGTTAGGCCCATATTGGAGTATGCGGCACCAGTTTGGAACCCACACCTAGCCAAGCACATAAAGAAACTAGAGAAAGTGCAAAGGTTTGCAGCAAGACTAGTCCCAGAGCTAAGAGGTATGTCCTACGAGGAGAGGTTAAGGGAAATCAACCTGACGACACTGGAGGACAGGAGAGATAGGGGGACATGATAACGACATACAAAATACTGAGAGGAATTGACAAGTTGGACAAAGACAGGATGTTCCAGAGATTGGACACAGTAACAAGGGGACAAAGTTGGAAGTTGAAGACACAGATGAATCACAGGGATGTTAGGAAGTATTTCTTCAGCCACAGAGTAGTCAGTAAGTGGAATAGCTTGGGAAGCGATGTAGTGGAGGCAGGATCCATACATAGCTTTAAGCAGAGGTATGATAAAGCTCAAGGTGCTGGGAGAGTGACCTAGTAGTGACCAGTGAAGAGGCTGGGCCAGGAGCTTGGACTCGACCCCTGCAACCTCAACTAGGTGAGTACAACTAGGAGAGTACACACACACACACACACACACACACACACACACACACACACACACACACACACACACTCATACACACACACACACACACACAGACGAAAGCTTCCCACAAACCAAGACAGTAAAGTACACCAGCAAGTGCTGGACACACTACATGCAAACGAGAAGGAGGTGAAAAAAACTGGTATGTGAATTAGGTACCTCGAAGGGGGTGGGACCAGATAATATCTTCCCATGGGTCCTGGGGAGCAGAGGCACTATGTGTGCTGCTAACAATAATTTGTAAATCCATTGAAGGAGGGCAATTGTCAGAGGTGTTGAAGACGGTAAATGTATTCCCAGTTTTCAAGAAAAGAGGCAGTGAGACAGCATTAAACTACAGACCAGTGTCAGTGAAAAGTATAGCATGTAAAGTTATGGGGAAGATTATCAGGAGAACATTGGTGGAGCACCTAGATTGGAATGGACTTATACATGACATTCACCAAGGTTTCATGGATTAAAAATCTTGTCACAAACATTCTGGAGTTCTACGACAAAGTAACAGAAGTAAGACAGGAGAGAGAGGAATTGGTAGATTGCATTTTATCGGAATGTAAGAAGACTTTTGATACAGTAATACACAAGAGACTGATTCATAAGAGGATGAAATAATAGGAAAAGCATTATAATGGGCCATGGAATAAAATGACCGGAAGGAAACGAGTGATGGTTAGTGACGAGATGTGAGAGAGGGAACATGTGTCGAGTGGCGTACTACAGGAGCCAGTTTTATGGTCGGTACTGTTTCTTATATATATGTTTGAATGACATGACAGAAGGAATAAAGTCAGAGGTCCCTGTTCGCAGACAACGTGAAACTAATGAGAAGAATACAAGCAGATGAGGAGAAGAAAATATTGCAAAGAGACATCTAGATAGCATTCAGAATGACTTCTTGAGTTTAACCCCAACAAGTGAAAGTTATGAAGCTTGGGAAAGGTCAAAGGCTGCAAATCTCGCTAGAGGAAAAAGATTATGGGGTGAGTATCATACTGAGCACATACCCTGAGGCGAACATTAACCAAATAACTGCTGCAGCATATGGGCATCTGGCAAACCTATGAACAGTGTTTCGACATCTTAATAAGAAGTCATTCATGATACTGTGCTCCCTGTACGTCAGGCCAGGCACGACCAGTATGGAACCTACACCTGATCAAGTACGTCAGGGAAAATAGAGAAAGTGCAAAGGTTTGCAACCAGAGTGAGCCCAGGGTTTTCCAAGAGGTGTAGAGAGACCAAAGCCAAGTGTATTAGAGCATGAGAAAAGTAAAGAAGGCAAATATCACAGCAGTAATATGGAAATGACAAAGCATCGAATGTAAAATCTGACCCAAAGTTTTTATATAGCCACACTGGGAGGGAAAAAAAACAGTCAAGGACCAGGTAATCAGACTGAAGTAAGAAGGCGGGAAGCTCACAAAGAATGACCAGGAGTTATGTGAAGAGCTTAGCACGAGACTGAGCAAGGTATTCTCAAAGGAGGCAGAAATTCTTTCTGCAAACCAAGGTAGTGTACACCAGCAAGTGTTGGACACAATACACCCAAATGGGGAGTGGTAAAGAAACTGCTATATGAGTTAAATACATCGAAGGCGGTGGGGCCAGATAATATATCTCCATGGGTCCTGAGAGAGTGAGCAGAGACCATGAATATGCTGCTAGCATCAATTGTCATGAAATCTATCGAAACAAGGCAACTGCCAGAACCGTGGAAGGCAGCAAATAAAGTGCCATTTTTTAAGAAAGAAGACAGACAGGCAGCAATAAACTACAGACCAGTGTCACTGACATGTACAGTACGGAAACTCATGGAAAAGACTACCAGAAGAGTGGTGGAGCACCTAGAAAGGAGTGGGCTCGTGCATAACCAGCATGGCTTCATGGGTGGAAAATCACCTAATGTAGTTCTACGACAAGGTAACAGGAGACAGGAGGGAGAGGGATGGACTAATTCCATTTTCTTGGACTGTAAGAGGCTTTTGACACAACTAGAGGAGCAGGCTAGGACAACAGGAAAAGCACTGCAATGGATCAAGAAATATCTGGAAGGAAGGAAACAATGAATGATGGTAAGTGATGAGGTACTGGAATGGATACACGTGTTGAGTGGGGTTCCACATGGGTCTGTCATAGGGCTGGTGCTGTTTCTCGTATAGGTAAATGACATGGCAGAAGAGATATAGTCAGAGGAGTACCTGTTCGCAGATGATGCGAAACTAATGAAGAGAATACAAGCGGACGAGAATTAGGAGATTCTTAGAGAGGCTGAATATTGAGAGATGCTTTTTACCGAAATTAGATTGTAACTGTATCAGAGCATTTGTGTATACTATGTGTTTGCTGTTACTGTTACTGTTGCTGTTTCTCTTGCTATTCACTTATTTAATTAAATATGTTATTTGTGCTGCTGTTTTTGATGTTCATTGTATTTCTCCTCCTCCTCCTCCTCCTCCTCCTCCTCCTCCTTCTCCTCCTCCTCCTCCTCCTCCTCCTCCTCCTCCTCCTCCTCCTCCTTCTCCCCCTCCTCCTCCTCCTCCTCCTCCTCCTTCTCCTCTTCTTCCTCCTCCTCTTCCTCCTCATACTCCTTCTCTTCATTTTCATCGCTATCTTTATTCCTGTATCTCCTCGTTTATTCTTTTCCCACCCCCTCCCCTTTGAGCTCCTTCCCCTCCACCATTCCTCCCTCCTCCTCGTTCTACTCTGACACTGTGAGAGCAGCCAAAGAAGGTGTATAGTAGAGCCGAGATAAGGCACGATACCAGACAATACTTGGCAGATAAAACATGGTCAAAAAACTTCACGCACACACACGCACACACACACACACTCACACACACACACACACACACACACACACACACACACGCACACACACGCACACACACACACACTCACACACACACACACACACACACACACACACACACACACACACACACACACACACATACACACACACACACACATACACACACACATACACACACACACACACATATACGTGCACACACACACACACACACACATACATACACACACACACTACACTACAGACCAGTGTCACTGACATGTATAGTATGCAAAATCATGGAGAAGATTATCAGGAGAAGAGTGGTGGAACACCTCGAAAGGAATGATCTCATCAACAGCAGCCAACATGGTTTCAGGGACAGGAAATCCTGTGTCACAAACCTACTGGAGTTCTATGACATGGTGACAGCAGTAAGACAAGAGAGAGAGGGGTGGGTGGATTGCATATTCTTGGACTGCAAGAAGGCGTTTGACACAGTTCCACACAAGAGATTAGTGCAAAAACTAGAGGAACAAGCAGGGATAACAGGGAAGGCACTACAATGGATCAGGGAATACTTGTCAGGAAGACAGCAGCGAGTCATGGTACGTGGCGAGGTGTCAGAGTGGGCACCTGTGACCAGTGGGGTCCCACAGGGGTCAGTCCTAGGACCAGTGCTGTTTCTGATATTTGTGAACGACATGACGGAAGGAATAGACTCTGAGGTGTCCCTGTTTGCAGATGACGTGAAGTCGATGAGAAGAATTCACTCGATCGAAGACCAGGCAGAACTACAAAGGGATCTGGACAGGCTGCAGACCTGGTCCAGCAATTGGCTCCTGGAGTTCAATCCCACCAAGTGCAAAGTCATGAAGATTGGGGAAGGGCAAAGAAGACCGCAGACGGAGTACAGTCTAGGGGGCCAGAGACTACAAACCTCACTCAAGGAAAAAGATCTTGGGGTGAGTATAACACCAGGCACATCTCCTGAAGCGCACATCAACCAAATAACGGCTGCAGCATATGGGTGCCTAGCAAACCTCAGAACAGCATTCCGACACCTTAATAAGGAATCGTTCAGGACCCTGTACACCGTGTACGTTAGGCCCATATTGGAGTATGCGGCACCAGTTTGGAACCCACACCTAGCCATGCACGTAAAGAAACTAGAGAAATTGCAATGGTTTGCAACAAGACTAGTCCCAGAGCTAAGAGGTATGTCCTACGAGGAGAGGTTAAGGGAAATCAACCCGACGACACTGGAGGACAGGAGAGATAGGGGGGACATTATAACGACATGCAAAATACTGAGAGGAATTGACAAGGTGGACAAAGACAGGATGTTCCAGAGATTGAACACAGTAACAAGGGGACACAGTTGGAAGTTGAAGACACAGATGAATCACAGGGATGTTAGGAAGTATTTCTTCAGCCACAGAGTAGTCAGTAAGTGGAATAGTTTGGGAAGCGATGTAGTGGAGGCAGGATCCATACATAGCTTTAAGCAGAGGTATGATAAAGTAG
>NC_091292.1:36985962-36988462 GCF_038502225.1 Cherax quadricarinatus
GACAAGCTATTTACAGGTTAAGGATTCCTAACTTTATTGACAAGCTAAGAGGCTATTACCTACATCAGCTCATTTGAAAGCTTATTTTTATTGTTATGAGACATACAAGTAGGGAACAGGATGACGTTGGAGCCATCTGTGGGCCAGCATTTTCATTTGATCAACTGACGTTATCTCGTTGACATCATTATGCTGAACAGATGTGTTCCATACTCGAGTCATCCTGGGTATGTATGATCTCAGATGGAGTGATGTTCTGGAGGAAAGGGTACAGCAAGAGTGAAGTTGCTGCTTTCTGCCCGTCTTGTGGCATAAAAGCTTGTTTCGCGCTGTCCTCGAAGTGGATCCAAGTGTAGGTATTTTGACAATATTGGCCTTGTACATAACAGTAAGGCCACCCACATCCCTCCTATGTTGAAGGCTCTGCTGAAATGACAGGATCCATCCAGGATGGGTCCAGGCGAGAGATGAGACGTCTTGCTCTGTTCTCTACTCTGTCAAAGCGGTCGCAGATGAGGAGGGGACAGGCAAACCAAGAAAGTGGAGCATACTCAAGGTGTGAGCGTACTTGTGCCTCGTACAGTATCTTGCAACCCCTACTGTCAAGCAGATGCGAGATACGGCGAAGTGCTGTAAGCTTCCTGGCTGCCTTGTTTGCAAGATTTACAACATGGTTCTTCATGGTTAGTTTGGAGTCAAATTTCACCCCAAGGATATCAACTTCTTCTCCAGGTGCCAACATCCTCCCATTCATCCTTACTACTGCACCAGCATTACCATCATGGTGCCTGAGACGATCATCATTTGCGTTTTCTCAGGTGCAAATGTTGCTTGCCATCTATTTCCCCAAGCTGATATAGCTCTCAGCTGGTGATTGATGTAAGCTTAGAGCAGCTGGCATTTCTTCTCTTGGATAAGTGAATGTCAGTGTACAGTCGTCTGCATATGCATGTGATTCTGGGATGAGATGAAGAAGGTCGTTGAAGTAGACATTCCATAACAGTGGACCCAGCACACTTCCTTCTGGGAACGCTTACCCCAATAGGATGTCTTGCTGATTCCGTTCCATTGAGGACTACACTTAGAGATCTACCATGAAGGTAATCACTGAGGAGACATAGCGTAGAGCCTGCAATTCCCAGTGCTTGAAGTTTTGCTAAGAGGCCCTGGTGCCACACCCGGTCGAAAGCGCCAGCAATGTCCAGTGCTACCACACAGCTGACTTTGGATTCATCCAGTGACTGGTGCCACTTAGTGGAGAGGTTTAACAACAGATCAGCAGCAGAGTAACCTTTCCTGAAGCCATATTGACGATCACAAAGTAGTGAGTGGTAGTCAAAAAAATCTGTCATTTGTCTTGAGATTATTGTCTCAAGGATCTTACCAGTGATTGACAGGAGTGACACTGGTCTGTAGTTGCTGATTTCTGCTCTGCTCTTCTTTTTTGTGAACAGGGACTACATTTGCCTCTTTCCATGGAGGAGGGCCATTTGCACTGTACTAGGCAGTGCTGAAAGATGCGAGTTAGAGGTGCTGCTAGCTGGTCTGCATCTTCTCAACAATCTTAGGGCTCAACTTGTCTGGGCCCACAGCCTTTTCTTGGTCAAGTGATTTAAGAAGAAATGCACCTCCTCCTGCCTTATTGTCACCCCTGACAGTTTTGATACAGTTCTTGCAGCTAGCCAAGGAGGGTCCCTTGCTGGATCAGGAACTTGCATTTTAGTAGCAAAGTGTTCAGCAAAGAGGTCCGCTTTCTCTTGACTACTAGTAGAGGTGGTCCCATCCTGTCGATTTAGAGGTGGAATAAGTTCATCAGGCAGATAACCTTGTCTGTCCTTGACCAGGGACCACCAGGTTTTGGAGCCTACCCTACCTGATGCTAACTTTCTTTTAGTGTCCAACTCCCATTTAGCAATGGCCCACTTTTGAACATCACCCATATGCCTACAGGCTTGCATATGTGCAAGTTCCTGTTATAGGTGGTAGGATGTCTCTTATACCTTCGCCATGCTTTGTACTTAGCAGTAGCAGCCTCTTCTACAACGAAAGCCAAACCAAGGCTGATCTGTAGGCTTTGTCACATATTGCCGGTGAGGAATGTGTTCTTGTTGCAGATTAAGGATGTGTCCAGTGAGAAGGCTTTCACTTGGTTGTCAACATCCCCCTGGAGAAGAAAGCATTCCAGTCGGTGGTGGCGAGCTCAGAGCAAAGGGCTGGCCAAGTTACCTCTTTCCCATAGCCAGGTTGTGCGTGTGGACTCCTCACCTCGTTCTGTTGGGATCTTAAGTGTGGTAAAAACAGCCTTGTGGTCAGACGATCCAACGTACCCGAGGGGGTTGACAAGTGACTATGCCTTCTGCCAGATCACTCACTACTGGGTCAAGGGAGGAGCCAGAGATATGAGTAGGGAAATCAACAAAGTTTCTCATGTCAAACACTGCAAGAAGGTCATCAAAGTCCCTCTGTATAAGGTGCTGGTTGAGGTCACCAACAATTATAA
>NC_091292.1:36993462-37015962 GCF_038502225.1 Cherax quadricarinatus
GTTGTCAGTGTTCATCGTGATGACTGTCAGTACCTAGACCACGTTGTCAGTCCTCACTGTGATGACTGTCAGTACCTAGACCACGTTGTCACTGCTCACTATTATGACTGTCAGTACCTAGACCACGTTGTCACTGCTCACCGTTATGACTGTCACTACCTTGACCACGTTGTCAATGTTCACTATGATGACTGTCAGTACCTAGACCACGTTGTCACTGGTCACTGTTATGACTGTCAGTACCTAGACACGTTGTCACTGCTCACTGTTATGAATGTCAGTACCTAGACCACGTTGTCACTGGTCACTGTTATGACTGTCAGTACCTAGACACGTTGTCAGTGCTCACTGTGATGACTGTCAATACCTAGACCACGTTGGTAGGTAAGACACATAGGCAACAGTTAGGCAACTTTATTCCGTAGGCTTCTTCAGTCGAATACAGAAAGTAGGCAGGAACAGTAGAGATGTGAAGACGATGTAATCTGTCCATCACCCTTGAAGTCGTAGAATTTGAGGTTGTCAGTCCCTCGGCCTGGAGAAGTTCAGTTCTATAGTCAGGAACTATCTGAAGATCAAGCGACAGTGCGGAGACTTAAATATTGTCGGAAGGAGAGGTGCAGAGTAGTAGTAGTAGTAGTGAGAGTGTAGTCACTGAGAGGTCAGGTCCCTCTCAAATCCAGCAATTCTCACTAGTAGAGGTTGTTGAAGTGGTCCCAAGTCTGTACCAAGATACCCTTGTTGCATATGTGTCTTACCTAAACAACCTGTCGGTATTTTATACCATTTTAATGTTCACTCTGTCAGACACTGCAACACAGAATCTCCACGACTATGGTGCTGTTCGCACCTACTCCTAGGTTGAGGGACTGATTACCTCATCTTCTGTACATAGTTCTACTGTCTTCAAGTTATGTCCTAGAATTTGTATTGATAAAGCCACTGGATGGCGAAACGTCTACAATAAAGATACCCAGATGTTGCACATGTGTCTTACTCTCATCTTGTCGGTATTATATACCATTCGAACACAACTTGTCAGACACTGCAACATCATGGAATCTTAATTCTGAGGACATGTACATAACCTTCACGACTACGACAACTACTACTACAACTAACCCATCTCTTTGGGAAGGACCTACTTCCACTGGGGAATCCCGCCTACCAGTGAATATGCCCTCGTCTGCTACACCTGACGTTATTATATAAGCGCCAGGATTCTTTCTTCTGCTTCAGAATCTCCACGACTATGGTGCTGTTCGCACCTACTCCTAGGTTGAGGGACTGATTACCTCATCTTCTGTACATAGTTCTACTGTCTTCAAGTTATGTCCTAGAATTTGTATTGATAAAGCCACTGGATGGCGAAACGTCTACAATAAAGATACCCAGATGTTGCACATGTGTCTTACTCTCAACACAAGGGTATGAACATTAAAATGGGTATCTTGGTACAGACTTGGAACCACTTCAACAACCTCTACTAGTGAGAATGGCTGGATTTGAGAGGGACCTGACCTCTCAATGTCTACATTCTTACTCTACTAGTGACCTACGTCTCACCTCCTGGCGCTATATAAGGCTCCATCCTATCACTTCAACTCCATATTATTCCAGACAATGGAACAATACTCTTCTCCAGACTGAGGGACTGACCACCTCAAAACTTTAAGGGTGATGGACTGATTACATCGTCTTCAAGTCTCTTCTGCTTCTATCAACTTTGCTGTACTCGACTGAAGAAGCCTACTGTGTAGGCGAAACGTTTCGAAATAAAGATACCTAACTGTTGCATATGTGTCTTACCTAAACAATCTGTCGGTATTTTATACCATTTTATTGTTCAGAGGAGATATCATTGAAGTGTATAAGTGGATGACAGGCATAAACAAGGGAGATATTAATAATGTACTGAGGGTGTCGAAAAAGGTAAGAACCAGAAATAATGGATATAAGTTAGATAAATTTAGATTTAGAAAGGACATAGGTAAGTACTGGTTTTCTAACAGAGTTGTAGATGCGTGGAACAGTCTTCCTAGTGGGGTGATAGAGGCTAGGACCTTGGGTAGCTTTAAGAGGAGACTAGACAAATATATGAGTGGGAGGGGCTGGGTTTGATTGGTGTCATGGGGTACGGGAGTTATTTCTTGGGTAGCTTTAGGTAGAGATCGTTTTGATAAGGACCTTCCTCGTATGGGCCAGTATTGGAAAATACATCATTCCAAGTATCTACCTCCACAACCACGACCATCAAGGACATCACCAGTAGTAGACAGGACAAGCCTCCATCCTCTGCAGGGGTATACATAATCCCTTTTAATGACTGCAACAAATTATATGTGGGCGAAACATCAAGAGACCTCCAAACACGTATTTCAGAACACCAATATGCAAGCAGGACTGACGATACAAGGAATGCCTGTGTACAACATCGCAATTCACACAACCATTTAATTAACTACAGAAACTCAAGACTTATCGCCACAGAAGACAACACTCAATACCGAAGAATCCTGGAATCATCGCTTATCTCTATAACCAACAATTTCAACCAGAACAACGGCTTCTATAACATAGCTGAACCACTCGCGAAGAAACTTCTTGATCGCTATCCCACATAAGAACATAGAACACTGCAGAAGGTCTACTCACAACTTGTTCAATACCCCTGCCAAGCTACCCAAGACTCTGTTGTTAGGTAAGACACATATGCAACAGACTCTTTAACTCCACCCAGTAGATCATCAGATGCAGCATTCTTCACCTGACCTCAACATTCTGAACATGACTATAAATACTCCCGTACCTTCCACCCCAGGTAGATCTGTGTGTGACTTGAAAAAAGCCCACTGTGTGGGTGAAACGTTGTCAATAAAGGATCACATTATACTGCATATGTGTTTATATTTCCAGGCATTGCTGTCTTGGTTTAAGGTTGCTGCTCACCATAACCCCCAAGTCCTTTTCGCAATCTGTATGGCTAAGTTCTACATCATTTAACTTATAAGTACTAGGGTTATGGGCACTCCCTAGCTTCAGAACCTTGCATTTATCTACATTGAACTGCATCTGCCACTTTTCTGACCAAGAATAGAGTTTGTTTAAATCCTCCTGAAGTTCCATAACATCTACGTTTGAATCAATTATCCTACCTATCTTTGTGTCATCGGCGAATTTGCTCATATCACTAGTAATTCCCTCATCAAGATCATTGATATATTATAAACAACAAAGGGCCCAAGACTGATCCTTGTGGAACGCCACTTGTTACAGATCCCCACTCGGATTTAACCCCATTTATGGACACTCTCTGCTTCCTGTCAGTGAGCCATGACTCGATCCACGAGAGCACTTTTTCCCCAATGCCATGAGCTGCCACTTTCTTTAACAGTCTATGGTGCGGAACTCTATCAAAAGCCTTACTAAAATCTAAGTAAATAATATCAAATTCTTTATCGTGGTCAACAGCCTCAAAAGCTTTACTGAAGAAAGTTAATAAATTAGTTAGACAAGACGGGCCTCTTGTGAATCCATGCTGAGTATCATTAATCAAGCTATGCTTATCGAGATGGCTTCTTATAATCTCAGCTATAATTGACTCTAGTAATTTGCCTACAATTGAGGTCAGGCTTATCTCTACCTAGACCACGTTGTCAGTGTTCTCTGTAATGACTGCCAGTACCTAAACCACGTTGTCAGTGTTCACTGTGATAGCTATCACTACCCAGACCACGTTGTCAGTGCTCACTGTGATAACTATCACTACCTAGACCACGTTGTCAGTGCTCACTGTGATAACTGTCACTACGTAGACCACGTTGTCAGTGCTCACTGTGATAACTATCACTACCTAGACCACGTTGTCAGTGTTCATCGTGATGACTGTCAGTACCTAGACCACGTTGTCAGTGCTCACTGTGATGACTCCCAGTACCTAGACCACGTTGTCAGTGCTCACTGTGATAACTGTCAGTACCTAGACAACGTTGTCAGTGCTCACTGTGATGACTGTCAGTACCTAGACCACGTTGTCAGTGCTCACTGTGATAACTATCACTGTGTGTGATGAATGGTTTTGAAAACCGACAAGTTGAAGAATTGAGACACTTACGCAACACATGGGAATCTTTATTGAAGAAACGTTTCGCCACACAGTGGCTTCATCAGTCCAATACAAAGTAGAAATGAGGAAATGGTATGGTGATACCGACAAGATGTGGAAAAAGACACTTATGTACAGTTCAGGACATTTATTAAAGGAAACGTTTCGCCACGAGTGGCTTCTTCAGTCCTAATACAGAGAAAACTAAGAAAACACACATATATATAGTGGTGGGAGTCAGGTGAGGTGAAGCGTGGGTAGAGGTGGTAGTAGTAGTAGTAGTAGTAATGGAACTAAGGAGGTGAGGTTAGAGAGGGACTTGCTGGCATCAAGTAACACCAGTTCCCAGGATGGGTAATATCCTCTTGCTTAGTAATTTTGAAATACTGTAACTACCGGATTTTTGCTTTATAGTGTTACTGACAGAAATTAGTGCAGCTTCAATGCATTTTCTCCGTCTTAAGTCGTCTTCTTTAATAACTAGTTTAGCTTCATTGAATTTCATGAGGTGTCCAACATCGTCTCTATGTTGAACACATGCGTTTTTGCGGTCATCATTTCTGCAAGCATTTTTGTGTTCTGCTATCCTAATGTCCAGAGTACTGGCTGTTTCCCCTACATATACTTTGTCACACCCCCCACATGGTATAGTGTAGATTCCTGCACTTGTGCCAGAATCATGCTTGGGTTTTTGTATCAGGTTCCTAATAGTAGTTGAAGAGCTGGTAGATATTTTAGCCAGTTTTCTGTCAAACATTTTTGAAACATTAGTGGCAACGTTGCTGACCGGTAAAACGATGTAACTTGGAGGCTTTTCTTCAATTTGATAGGTGTTGGTCTTGCTGAGGATACGTGTTGCACGTTTCCTGCAGTCACGTATGAAGTGTAGGGGAAAGTGTAGTGAACTAAAAGAGTTGGTGATGTATGTACATTCTTCTTCGAGGAACTGCGGACTGGAAATTCTGTAGGCTCTCAGAAAGAAGCCAATAACTACCCCTCTTTTAGTTCTTGTGTCATGGTGAGAGAAGAAATGTAGAAGATCATTCTTGTAGGTAGGCTTCCGGTAGACTTTAAAAGAAAGTTTGCTTTCCCCTGTGCGTAAGAGAACGTCGAGAAAAGGTAACTGGTTGTCCTTCTCCTCCTCTAGAGTAAATTTAATAGTAGGTTCCAGAGTGTTGATGGTGTTGAGGATGCCCTGTACGTCAAGATTTTTGGGTACAATGACCAAAATATCATCTACGTACCGCATCCAAGTAACTGAACGAGGGATGTTATTGAGGATCCTTCTTGATTCCAGGTCCTCCATATATAAATTGGCAAGAACTGCACTAAGGGGGGATCCCATGGCTAGTCCGAAGAGTTGTTTGTACTTCTTGTCCTCGAACCTAAAACAGTTATAACGAACACAAAGTTCGACAAGGCTCACAAAATCTTGGCGGGGTACAGGTAACTCTGTATCATCTTTAATCACCCTGCGAAGAAGATCAATGGCTTGATCAACTGGGACATTGGTGAATAAGGCAGTCACGTCAAAACTTGCAAGCTTCTTATCACTCATGTCGAGATCCCTGATACGGTTAAAGAGGTCACCCGAATGCTTTAGATGAGCCTGACTGATTGTACCCAGGAGCTTTGACAAATATTTCGCCAAAACTCCTGCTAGACTGTGAGGGGCGCTGCCGATACCAGATGTAATGGGTCTCATAGGCACATTTGGTTTGTGGGTCTTTGGTAAACCATAAAGTCTAGCTGACTTGGGGTTGGTAGGGATGAGGCGCAAATGGAAAGATATTGGTAGAGCTGACATCATCAATAACCTTTCTTCTTATGTTCTCAGTGATACAGAATCCGAAGCACTCAGCTTAGGTCTCAAGTTTGCTACTGGCATACGGAAGCCTAAATGCGAGTTAGACACAGTGATCAAAAACCATTTCTTCGGTGACTCTGAGTTTAACAAAGGTTTCATACAAGGACTTATTGCAGCTGCAGTTTCTGAACCTAGTCGTCCAGTCATTCCTCGTCGCTACATCCAGGCACTCAAACACTTAGCTACCAATAATGATATTCTCATCACCACAGCGGACAAAGGAGGAGGAGTGGTCATCCTCAACAGTACAGACTACGTTAGTAAGATGCAAGATTTATTGAACGACGCCAACACATACGTTGCATGCATGGAGGAAAGAAACAGATTCTTTTCTCAGTAAGACCCGCAGTATACTCAGGAAATCAGAAGAAGGTAAAAAGCTCTTGCGCCTCATCCCTACCAACCCCAAGTCAGCTAGACTTTATGGTTTACCAAAGACCCACAAACCAAATGTGCCTATGAGACCCATTACATCTGGTATCGGCAGCGCCCCTCACAGTCTAGCAGGAGTTTTGGCGAAATATTTGTCAAAGCTCCTGGGTACAATCAGTCAGGCTCATCTAAAGCATTCGGGTGACCTCTTTAACCGTATCAGGGATCTCGACATGAGTGATAAGAAGCTTGCAAGTTTTGACGTGACTGCCTTATTCACCAATGTCCCAGTTGATCAAGCCATTGATCTTCTTCGCAGGGTGATTAAAGATGATACAGAGTTACCTGTACCCCGCCAAGATTTTGTGAGCCTTGTCGAACTTTGTGTTCGTTATAACTGTTTTAGGTTCGAGGACAAGAAGTACAAACAACTCTTCGGACTAGCCATGGGATCCCCCCTTAGTGCAGTTCTTGCCAATTTATATATGGAGGACCTGGAATCAAGAAGGATCCTCAATAACATCCCTCGTTCAGTTACTTGGATGCGGTACGTAGATGATATTTTGGTCATTGTACCCAAAAATCTTGACGTACAGGGCATCCTCAACACCATCAACACTCTGGAACCTACTATTAAATTTACTCTAGAGGAGGAGAAGGACAACCAGTTACCTTTTCTCGACGTTCTCTTACGCACAGGGGAAAGCAAACTTTCTTTTAAAGTCTACCGGAAGCCTACCTACAAGAATGATCTTCTACATTTCTTCTCTCACCATGACACAAGAACTAAAAGAGGGGTAGTTATTGGCTTCTTTCTGAGAGCCTACAGAATTTCCAGTCCGCAGTTCCTCGAAGAAGAATGTACATACATCACCAACTCTTTTAGTTCACTACACTTTCCCCTACACTTCATACGTGACTGCAGGAAACGTGCAACACGTATCCTCAGCAAGACCAACACCTATCAAATTGAAGAAAAGCCTCCAAGTTACATCGTTTTACCGGTCAGCAACGTTGCCACTAATGTTTCAAAAATGTTTGACAGAAAACTGGCTAAAATATCTACCAGCTCTTCAACTACTATTAGGAACCTGATACAAAAACCCAAGCATGATTCTGGCACAAGTGCAGGAATCTACACTATACCATGTGGGGGGTGTGACAAAGTATATGTAGGGGAAACAGCCAGAACTCTGGACATTAGGATAGCAGAACACAAAAATGCTTGCAGAAATGATGACCGCAAAAACGCATGTGTTCAACATAGAGACGATGTTGGACACCTCATGAAATTCAATGAAGCTAAACTAGTTATTAAAGAAGACGACTTAAGACGGAGAAAATGCATTGAAGCTGCACTAATTTCTGTCAGTAACACTATAAAGTAAAAATCCGGTAGTTACAGTATTTCAAAATTACTAAGCAAGAGGATATTACCCATCCTGGGAACTGGTGTTACTTGATGCCAGCAGGTCCCTCTCTAACCTCACCTCCTTAGTTCCATTACTACTACTACTACTACTACCACCTCTACCCACGCTTCACCTCACCTGACTCCCACTACTATATATATGTGTGTTTTCTTAGTTTTCTCTGTATTAGGACTGAAGAAGCCACTCGTGGCGAAACGTTTCCTTTAATAAATGTCCTGAACTGTACATAAGTGTCTTTTTCCACAAAGTAGAAATGGGTAAGGAGAGTAGAAGTATGAGGTAATCAGTCCCTCAACCTGGATTCGATGTGTTCAGTCCATCACTCTTGTAGTAAGTGCAGCATAGGGCCAGAGAGGTGGCTTATATACTGCGGTGAGATGAGTTGAAGCAGGAGGATGCGGGATCTTAGTGGGACCTGCCACTAGTGTAAGTAGGTCGTCGTCCAAAGGTTGGGCAAGCGTTGAAGTCTTTGTACCAAGATTCCATGATGTTGCAGTGTCTGCTACCACTACCTAGACCACGTTGTCAGTGCTCACTGTGGTAACTGTCAGTACCTAGACCACGTTGTCAGTGCTCACTGTGATGAATCTCACTACCTAGACCACGTTGTCAGTGCTCACTGTGATGACTGTCAGTACCTAGACCACGTTGTCAATGTTCACTGTGATGACTGTCAGTACCTAGATCACGTTGTCAGTGCTCACTGTGATGATTGTCAGTACCTAGACCACGTTGTCAGTGCTCACTGTGATGATTGTCAGTACCTAGACCACGTTGTCAGTGCTCACTGTGATGATTGTCAGTACCTAGACCACGTTGTCAGTGCTCACTGTGATGATTGTCAGTACCTAGATCACGTTGTCAGTGCTCACTGTGATGACTGTCAGTACCTAGACCACGTTGTCAATGTTCACTGTGATGACTGTCAGTACCTAGATCACGTTGTCAGTGCTCACTGTGATGATTGTCAGTACCTAGACCACGTTGTCAGTGCTCACTGTGATGATTGTCAGTACCTAGATCACGTTGTCAGTGCTCACTGTGATAACTATCACTACCTAGACCACGTTGTCAGTGCTCATTGTGATAACTATCTCTACCTAGACCACGTTGTCAGTGCTCACTGTGATGACTGTCACTACCTAGACCACGTTGTCAGTGTTCTCTGTAATGACTGCCAGTACCTAAACCACGTTGTCAGTGTTCACTGTGATGACTATCACTACCTAGACCACGTTGTCAGTGCTCACTGTGATGACTGTCACTACCTAGACCACGTTGTCAGTGCTCACTGTGATGACTATCACTACCTAGACCACGTTGCCAGTGCTCACTGTGATGACTGTCAGTATCTAGACCACGTTGTCAGTTCTCACAGTGATGACTGTCAGTACCTAGACCACGTTGTCAGTTCTCACAGTGATGACTGTCAGTAATTAGACCACGTTGTCAGTGCTCACAGTGATGATTGTCAGTACCTAGACCACGTTGTCAGTGCTCACTGTGATGACAGTCAGTACCTAGACCACGTTGTCAGTTCTCACAGTGATGACTGTCAGTACCTAGACCACGTTGTCAGTGCTCACAGTGATGACTGTCAGTACCTAGACCACGTTGTAAGTTCTCACAGTGATGACTGTCAGTACCTAGACCACGTTGTCAGTGCTCACAGTGATGACTGTCAGTACCTAGACCACGTTGTCAGTGCTCCCAGTGATGACTGTCAGTACCTAGACCACGTTGTCAGTTCTCACAGTGATGACTGTCAGTACCTAGACCACGTTGTCAGTGCTCACAGTGATGACTGTCAGTACCTAGACCACGTTGTCAGTGCTCACAGTGATGACTGTCAGTACCTAGACCACGTTGTCAGTGCTCACAGTGATGACTGTCAGTTGTGATGAATTGTTTGAAAAACCGACAAGTTGAAGATTGAGACACTTATGCAACAAATGGGAATTTTTATTCAGGAAACGTTTCGCCACACAGTGGCTTCATCAGTTCGATACAAAGTAGAAAGGCGTAAGGAGAGGAGGAGTTTGAGGTAATCAGTCCCTCAGCCTGGAGTCGATGTGTTCAGTCCATCTGATTACCTCAAACTCCTCCTCTCTTTACGCCTTTCTACTTTGTATTGGACTGATGAAGCCACTGTGTGGCGAAACGTTTCCTGAATAAAGATTCCCATATGTTGCATAAGTGTCTCAATCTTCAACATGACTGTCAGTACTTAGACCACGTTGTCAGTGCTCTCAGTGATGACTAACACCACCTGGACCACATCATCAGTGCCCACAGTGATGACTAACACCACCTGGACCACGTCAAGTAACTGGCTCCAGTCTTATTCACCTGGTCACTCTCATCAAAATTTCTGTAATTCTTAAATCACAGTTAATACACTTGTCGAGTATCCTGACCTCTCGATATAAATAAACTGAGATGCAAATCCACCTCCTGGTGTATATACATAGATCATAATCTGTTTAAATTCCCGTGTGTATACCTTTCTGTGTATATACATAGATTTACGTCAATCCACCGTCTAGTGTGCATATACATTTATCCACCTTCCGGTGTATATACACAACCACACAGATTTATCTCTATCCACTTCCCGGTGTTTATAAGCAGATTTACATCTATCTTCCTCCTGTTGTATGTACACCAATTTACATAATTCCACCTCAAAATGTACATTCGCCGATTTACGTCTATGTTCCTCCCGGTGTATATACACACATTTACATCTATTCACCTGCAAGTGTAGATACACTGATATATATCGGCTGGTGTACATGTCCAGCGTTGCCAGCAGAGCTTGCTATATCGAGTTGTCTTCCCTGAAAGCAACATATCAAAGCCTTCTGAACCTGGAGTATACTTGTAGGGATGTTCTGAGGTTCAACGACCCCGTGGCCCGGTCTATGACCAGGCATTGCGGTGGATCAGGACCTGATCAACCAGGTTGCTCCTGCTGCCCGCACGCAAACCAATGTACAAACTACAGCCCGGCTAATCAGGTACTGATTTTAGGTGCCTGTTTAGCGCCTTTTTGAAGACTGCCAGGGGTCTATTGGTAACCCCCCTTATGTATGCTGGGAGGCAGTTGAACAGTCTTGGGCCTCTGACACTTAGTGTGTCGTTTTTGAGCGTACTCGTGGCACCCCTGATTTTCCTTGGGAAGATGTTGCATCTCCTGTTGAATCTTTTGATTTCGTAGGGAGTGATTTTCGTGTGAAAATTTGGGACAAGTCCCTGTAGGATTTCCCAAGTGTACTATATTATCATGTATCTTTCTCGCCTGCGATCCAGGAAGTAGAAATTCTGCAAATGTTAAATAATGTATGAGATGTCACTCATTGTACCGCTACTGCTGACTGTAATCTGAATTTAAGTCAGCGACTTAATAAGTCTGATACATTCATTGTTAATAAAAATGGGAAAGTTTTAATTAATGTTGATAAAATCATTGTTGATTCAATTTAAAGTCATCAAGTCATTTGAAGAACTCAAGTGACAGGCAATACTTCCGTTGTATTAGCCACGTATTGACACATTTATTTTTCACTAAGAGCACTAGTCCAGCAGTAAGTTAATTGTCGCTCAGCCATGACCCGCTTTATGGCCATGACAGAACTACACCTAACATTACTGTTAATACCACTCAACGTCAGGGGTTGTCTTTTGCCGCTCTTCATTAATAGGCCTCTGAAGAGGTAATAATAATAATAATAATAATAATAATAATAATAATAATAATAATAATAATAATAATAATGATAATAATAATAATAATAATAATAATAATAATAATAATAATAATAATAATAATAATAATAATAATAATAATAATGATAATAATAATAATAATAATAATGATAATGATAATAATAATAATAATAATAATAATAATAATAATAATAATAATAATAATAATAATAATAATAATAATAATAATAATAAAGAGCATTTCGGGCAACTTAGGATATTTTTTCTCCCCCAGGATGCGACCTTCAACAGTCGGCTAACGCCCAGGTACCTACGTACTGCTGGGTGAACATGGAAAGCAGGTGTAAGAATACATGCCTTATGCTTCACCCTTGCTGGGGATCGATCCCATACCCTCTGTGTGTGAGGTGATAACGCTATCAACCAAGCCACGAGTATACCAACATATGTCGACAGTAACCACACGATAACCAAATCGTCTTCACTTTGTTCCTCGAGAGAGTGATTGATGCATAACAAAAGAACAGATTTTCTGGGATAGGGTTGCATGTGAACAAAGAGACAGACGCAAAGGAACACCGGGACACAACTGGTTCCCACGGCAGTGTTCAGCTGATGGTCGGTGGATATGTCACGTCCAACCTTAATACCTCTCCTACCTCACAACACACACACACACACACACACACACACACACACACACTCACACACACACACACACACACACACACTCACACACACACACACACACACACACTCACACACACACACACACACACACACACACACACACACACACAACACACACACACACACACACACACACACACACACACACACACACACACACAACACAACACACACACACACACACACACACACACACACACACACACACACACACACACACACACACAACACAACACAACACAACACACACACACACACACACACACACACACACACACACACACACACACACACACACACACACACACAACACACACACACACACACACACACACACACACACACACACACACACAACACAACACACACACACACACACACACACACACAACACAACACACACACACACACACACACACACACACACACACACACACTAGGTGAGTACTAGGTGAGTACACACAACACAACACCACACACACACCCCCACACACACACACACACACACACACAACACACACACACACACACACACACACACACACACACACACCATACACACACACACACACACACACACACACACACACACACACACACACACACACACACACACACACACACACACACACACACACACACACACACACACACACATTAACCAGATAACTGCTGCGGCATATGGGCGCCTGGCAAACTTGAGAATAGCGTTCCGGTACCTCAGTAAGCAATCGTTGAAGGCTTTAAACACTGTGTACGTCTGGCCCATACTGGAGTACGCAGCACCAGTTTGGAACCCACACCTGGTAAAAAACGTCAAGAAATTAAAGAAAGTGCAAAGGTTTGCTACAAGGCTAGTTCCAGAGCTAAGGGAAATGTCCTATGAAGAAAGGTTAAGGGAAATCGGTCTGACGACACTGGAGGACAAGAGGGTCAGGGGAGACATGATAACGACATACAAAATACTGCGTGGAATAGAAAAGGTGGACAGAGACAGGATGTTCCAGAGATGGGACACAGAAACAAAGGGTCACAATTGGAAGCTGAAGACTCAGATGAGTCAAAGAGATGTTAGGAAATATTTCTTCAGCCACTGAGTGGTTAGGAAGTGGAATATTCTGGCAAGCGATGTAGTGGAGGCAGGAACCATACATAGTTTTAAGACGAGGTATGATAATGCTCATGGAGCAGGGATAAGGAGGATCCAGAACGGTCAGTGAAGAGGCTGGGCCAGGAGCTGAATCTCGACCCCTGCAACCACAATTAGGTGAGTACAATTAGGTGGGTGGGTGAGTACACACACACACACACACACACACTCACACATACACATCTTTCCAACTGGATATCAGATCCTGAGGGAAGAGTGGAAATAGAGGCGGGTAGAGGGGTTGCACTGCTCATCAAAAGCCAGTGGAGGTTTGAGGGGTTGGAAGGAGGAGACAGAGGAGGAAGCAAGGGACTTTATAGTAGGAACATTCAGACTTGGGGTCCTAAGGTGGTGATTGCAATGATGAATAACCCACCACAGAATAACAGGAGGCCGAGACAAGAATATGATGAGAATAACAGAGCAATGGTTGATACAGTGGCTGAGGTGGCCAGAAGGACCCACGTGGGCAGGGCAAAGTTACTAGGTGTGGGTGACTTCAATCACAAGGAAAGTGACTGGGAAAGCCTGGAGCCACGTGGGGGACCAGAAACGTGGGGGACTAAGATGATGGAGGTGGTACTGGAAAACCTCATACATCAACATATTAGGAACACTACCAGAGAGAGAGAGAGGAGAGGACGAACGATCAAGACTGGACTTAGTGTTTACCTAGAGGAGTTCAGACATTGAGGACCTTTGGAGTTAGTAATCACGTGGTCCTGGGTTTCGAGTGCATAATAGACTTATAAGTGGAAAGAGAAGCAGGAAGAGTAGGATGGAAGAAGCCAAACTGCAAAGAAGGGGACTACATAGGCGTGAGAAGTTTCCTGCATGAGGTTCAGTGGAAAAGAGAAGTGGTGGGTAAATTAGTAAATGAAATGATGGAATACGTGACAATGATATACAAGGAGGCAGAGGAGAGGCTCGTTTCTAAGGGCAACATAAATAATGGGAAGACCAGAACAAGCCCTTGGTTCACCCAAAGGTGTAGAGAGGTCAAAACCAAGTGCAGTAGATAATGCAAAAAGAGCCAGAAACGAATATACACAGACAGGGAGAGAGACCCAGCGGCAATACGAAAGTCACATAGCACTGAAAGCCAAGTCTGACCCGAAACTGTTGTACAGCCACATCAGGAGGAAAACAACAGTCAAGGACCAGGTAATCAGGCTGAGGAAGAAAGAAGGGGAGTTCACAGAAAACAACCGAGAAGTATGTAGAGATCAACATGAGATTTAAGGAAGTATTCTCAGTGGAAACAGAAAGGACTCCGGAGAGCTAGAATAGTGGGGTACACCAACTAGTGCTGGACACAATGCACACAACCGAGGAGGAGATGAAGAGGCTGCTAAGTGAACTAGACACCTCAATGGCGTTGGGACCAGACAACATCTCTCTGTGATTCCTAAGAGAAGGAGCAGAGGTGCTGTTTGTGCCACTAAGAACAGTCTCCAGCACATCTATCGAAACAGGGCGACTTCCTGATGTGTGGAAGACAGCAAATATAGTCCCAGTTTTTAAGAAAGGAGACAGACATATAGCATTAAATTACAGACCAGTGTCATTGACATGCATTGTACGTAAAGTCATGGAGAAGATTATCAGGAGAACAGTGGTAGAAAGGAATGAATTTATACACAACAATGAGCACGGTTTCAGGGAAAGGATTTCCTGTGTCAGAAACATATTGGAGTTCTACGATAAGGTGAAGGAAGAGAAAGAGAGAGGGTGGGTAGATTGAATATTCTCGGACTGCAAGAAGGCTTTCAAATCAGTTCCATACAAGAGAGTGCAAAAGCTAGAGGAACAGGCAAGTATAACAGGGAAGGCACTGGAATGGATCAGAGAATACCTGACAGGAATGAAACAACGAGTCCTGGTGCGTGAAGAGGTGTCAGAGTGGGCGCCTGTGACGAGTGGCGTTCCACAGAGGTCAGTCTTAGGACCGGTGCTGTTTCTGGCAAATGTGAATGACATGATGGAAGGGATAGACTCAAAAGTGTTCCTTTTTGAAGACGATGTGAAGCTAATGAGGAGAATTCAATCGGATGAGGATCATGCAGGATTACAAAGGTATTTGGACAGGCTGCAAGCCTGGTCCAACAACTGGTTCCTGGAGTTTAACCCCACCTAATTCAAAGTCATGAAGATTGGGGAAGGGAAAAGAAGACTTCACTTGAAGAAAAGGATCTTGGGGTGAATATAATACCGAGCATATCTCCTGAGGCTCATATTAACTAAATAATTGCTTCCGCATCATATGGTCGTCTGGTACACTTAGGAATGGCGTTTCAACACCTCAGTAAGGAATCGTTTAAAACTCTGTACACCGTGTACGTCAGGTCCATACTTGACTGGTTTGGAACCCACAACTGGTCAAGCACGTGATTAAATAAGTGAAAATGCAAATGTTTACAACAGGACTAGTCCCGGAGCTAAGGGACATGTCCTACAAGGAAAAGTTAAGGGAAATCGATTTGATAATATTGGAGGACAGGAGGGATGGGGAGATATGATAACGACTTGATAAGATGGATAGAGACAGAATGTTTCAGAGATGGGACACAGCAACAATGGGTCACACATGGATGTTGAAAACTGAGATGGGTCTCAGGGATGTTAGGAAGTACTCCTTTAATCATAGATTTATCAGGAAGTGGAACAATCTGGAGAGTGATGTAGTGAAGGCAGGATCCATACATGGCTTTATGAAGAGATGCAATGAAGCTCATGGAGCAGGGAGAATGGACCTTGTAGCTTCCTGCAAAGAGGCGAGGCTAGGAGCTGTGAGTCGAGTCCTGCAACCGCAAATAAGTGGGTACAAATAGAGGAGTACACACACACACACACACACACACACACACACATACTGTGGCATGCTACGAGTATGTTACATTTTATTCGGATTATGTCACACTCCCATATAGGCTGCCTCTCTACCAGTGAACCGGGTGCTAAGGGTTTAACGATCAATAGGGTACCCATCGTTAAATCAGTGCCTTGGTTCATTGGCGAATCACAGACAAACCTGCCAAAGCTGAAGCAACGTGGTTCACTTGTGCCAAGCGAACTGACAGACTTCCCTGAGCTGCTGGTTGAGCACGGTACATTCTCTGGCTTCTGCTTTTGCCATCTTTTGTCACCGTGGTGTACACTTCCTATTCCACCTCTGTACATATTGTACATAGTGTACATGTATATATCTGGCAAATTATATCTGGTGAAGGAAAATACAAGTCATATACGATAGCTGAGTTTTGTTTGCTGCACTTTGAATCCCACTACGACCTGATCGCATGCCATACTATACCTGTGTTTGTAATACACACACATCTTCCCATGCACAGGAAAGGCAAAGAAGACCGCAGACGGAGTACAGTCAAGGAGGCCAAAGACTACAAATCTCACTCAAGGAAAAGGACCATGGGGTGAGTATAACACCGGGCACATCTCCTGAGGCGCACATTAACTAAATAACTGCTGCAGCATATGAGCACCTAGAATAGCACTCCGACATCTCAACAAGGAATAGTGCAGGACTCTGTACACTGTGTATGTCAGGCCTGTATTAGAGTATGCCGCACCAGTTTGGAACCCACACCTAGCCAAGCACGTACGGAAATTAGAGAAAGTGCAAAGGTTTGCAACAAAACTAGTCCCGGAGCTAAGGGGCATGTCCTACGAGGAGAGGTTAAGGGAAATCGACCTAACGACACTGGAGGACAGGAGAGATAGGAGATGATATGATAACGACATATATAATACTGAGAGGAATTGACAAGGTTGACAGAGACAGGATGTTCCAGAGATGGGACACAGTAACAAGGGGTTACAATTGGAAGTTGAAGACTCAGATGAATCACAGAGATAGTAGGACGCATTTCTTCAGTCACAGAGTTGTCAGAAAGTGGAACAGTCTGGGAAGTGATGTAGTGTAGGTAGGATCCATACATAGCTTTAAGAAGAGGTATGATAAAGCTCATAGAGCAAGAAGAGTGACCTAGTAGCAACCAGTGAAGAGGCGGGGCCAGGAGCTGTGACTCGATCCCTGCAACTTCAACAAGGTGAGTACCTTCACACCGATCTCAGAGCATATTCGCATTATCCTCACAACACTCAAGAAATACTTATATCTCCCTCACGACGTCCTAACATTATCGCAGTCTCATCATACCCTAAAAACATTCTAAAAATATTCTCTTTCTGAAACCCTAACATTCTCAGATACCCTAACACTCAATCCGGTCTAAAACAGTTACAACCTAAACCCCTATGAGCAATATCAAAACACCTTAACAATATCTTCACAACGCTCTTACAATACCCCAACACCCAAAGAACCTCACTGCACTCTTACACCCTCAACACCTTAACAACATTCTAACAAATTTCTCAAAAACACCTTGACAACACTAACACCCTTACAACACCCTAACACTTCCATCCTCTCCATCCTTACAACCACAGCACTAAGAACACCTGGAGGTTACCTGGAGTCTATATGGGGGGACACCGTCCCAGCGGCCCGGTCCATGATCAGACTGCCGGGTTGACGGCGTGATCCAGGCTGGTGGTGCAAGCTGCAAGCAGTTTAGCTTATGCATCAAGAAGCGACTGATCAAGAAGCGACTTTAAGAACCCATTAAATTCTGTCTTGAAATCACCCAGAGGTTAGTTGGTACTTCCCCCATGAATGAATTGATGACTAATGTTGTAGTCGTCAAACTTAGGCTTAGTTTCAAGTACTTCTAGCAGTTTTGCAGACACAGATGATAAAACAAGTACAATGTATGTGGCCAGCCCTATGCTCACTACCTCCAATAATATATGCTTTATTGTTCATTTATTGAGGAATATAATAACCTATGTGATATGCCAAGATATCTTATTAATGAAAGTAGGATGCCAGACTTATTAAACAGAGTTCTCAAATTTGCTTGCAAGAGACAAGTCAGTTGCAGATATAAATCCAGACGTGCTACTATTAACCGTTTTGGGGAATAGTTCCTAGGTCTTTTGTGTATCCGTATCCCATTTTGTTACCGTCCATAGGATGGAAATAGGGTGCATGATAACCAGTCACTTCGGCGGCAAAACTCTAATCTAACGAAGGGAGGATGTTGAAGACTTTTTTATCCAGTCACAAACAGATCTACCAAAGGATAGAGAATGAGCTCTTCTGTAGATATAAGCCTTGGTAACTGATACCAAAAATTGGTTTATAAAGACGCTTGAGCAATCACTAAAAGAAAATTTATTAGCAAACGTTTCGGTCCTGGGACTTTTACCACTTCTAAAACACAGAAGTTGAAAATAACAGTATATACAGGCAGAATGTGAGGTGTGAGTGACTCATAGTGACTTGAAAAATGCAAGTGAACTTTTTGGAATGAGGTCTGATGAACAATGAGATCACTTGATTGTAGTATTGAGAGGTACTTTGGATTTTGCCAGGGTTGTGTTCCATGGTGTCGCTGATTGCGATTAGTGGGGGTTTCTAGACACCGTCGGCGTCTAAGATCGGCGTCTAAGGAAGGGTTGTGCCTCATTCCAATTCATCAGATTTCCAGTGTAGTTTCTATGGAGGACACAGGTGTAGTTTAAGTCGTCCCTGTTGCAGACGTTTCGATGTTCATTTTAGGCGGACCGAAAGATTTCTACCTATTTTCTCTACACATTTCTTGGGACAGTATCCACAGGGATACTGTCTGTGGAAGTTAGATTTGTTGAGGATGGCTTGTGCCTTGAGTCTGCAGTCTCGGATGAAGAAAGAAGAAAACTGAAGAAGCCTGAAGGCTACATTCCTTTTCAAGAAAACAAGGGCTGAAGATGCGAAGGGCTCTCAAGAAGAGGGCAATAATGACATGATTTTTAGTGCGGGTGTCATGGTGTGAACGCTGTCCATCCATAAGTAAAGTTTACACTGGAACGCGAAAAAGACGGCCAACTTCCTTTCCTCGACATCCTCCTGTGCAGGTCTCGCGACAACGAAAACCTCCTCTTCAAAGTGTATAGAAAACCTCCCAACCAAGATTGCCTTATAAACTTCTATTCACACCAAGACACCTGCACTGAAAGAGGAATCCTTACTACCCTCTTCTTGAGAGTTCTTCACAGCTCCAGCTATTGTTTCCTTAAAGAAGAATGTTTACATAACATAAGCCTTTACACGTCTACAGTTTCCATCTTTCTTTATTCGGGATTGCAGACTCAAGGCACAAGCTATCTTCAACAAATCCCCACAGTTCATATTGCTTCCATGTGGTGATGCTGCCAAAAATGCATGCCAAGTACTTCCCAGAAGCAATATCAATATTTCCACTGTAAATTCATCCTCTATCAAAGACCTCACTGTGAAATATATTCCCTCTCTCTTAACTTCCATAGCAGGCGTTTGCATCATACCCTGTGGATACTGTCCCAAGAAATATGTAGAAAAAACAGGCAGAAATCTTTCGGTCCACCTAAATAAACATCGACACGTCTGCAACAGGGGCGACTTCAAATACGTCTGTGTCCTCCTCAGAGACTCTATGGGACATTTGATGAACTCGAATGAGGCACACCTCATCCTTACTGAACATGATCCTAGACGCCGAAGATGTTTAGAAGCGTCGCTGACTGCAATCACTGAAACCATGGAATATAACACTAGAAATTACAAAATTTTAAAAACACTGGCATATGTGATACTCAACGAAGCAAAACCCAACCTTCCTCACAACACCAGAATCATGTGACCTCATTATTTACTTGACTTCACCCCAGTAAGCTTTCACATGCATTTTTCAGGCCATTATGTCACTCACGCCCCACTTTCTGTCTAGATATACTAGTATTTTCAAGCTCTCTGTGTTGGAGTGTCTTGAAGAGTCAGATGAAGTGTGTTGATGCTAATTCCTTGGGCAGACTATAAGCAGGTAGGACAAATTTATGCTTAGATGTCTTGTATTAGAGAAAAACTTACTTAGCATTGGCCATTAGACCTGCTGCAGTTTTCTCCATACTATAAATTGCCATACGGGATAATGATGAATTTTCCCGGCAAGAGCCTCGTCTATGTTGGTCTGACTGAAATTATGGGATATGTTGATGAAGGATAATTTTATGGTCCTGCATCTCTGGGTGTCTTTCTCCTTGGTGATGAATCGTGTTTCTTGTATTACTTAAATGGGTATAGTAATCTAGGTGTAAAGCATAAGCGATCTTCAAGTCGTCCATTTGGCTAGCATACCGGTGTTCAGAAATGCGTGTGTGGAGGTATGTGGCTATTTCATTCACATATATAACATCATAATCGCAAGAGATTGTGTACACCCTTGCAGTGGGTTGATCCTGTTGTTAGTGTACCTTACTGGCGATATCCTTGACTATAGTGGAGGCAGTGATGGCTACTTGGAATTTGGTGTAAAATAGGATGTTGTAGACGTGTTTGGCAATGAAGTTGCTAAGAAGTACTACGTTTCTTCTTTCGGTGGTATCTCGTTCAGAGTTGGTGTTCCATGTACAGGTTCGCTAGAACAGAACTAAGTGGGAAATCCAAAGTGTGTTGAAAAAGAGTTTTCAAAAGGGTAACAGGTAAAACCAACACACAGTTTAACGAGATTCGTAAAACAGAGGGCTGAAACAGGAAGATCGAGGGAATAATTTTTTTTCTGTGCAGATGAATAGCATTTATTGTGGGTATGTCAAATCTAGGCTGGAGAATTTCTTATTTCTGACGTTATTGTTGTGGAAGCAGTTGAAGAGATCACCAGAGTGTTTTAGATGTTCTTGACTTGTTGTGCCCAAGAGTTTAACTAGTTTTTTTTTTTTTTTTTTTTTTTTGCTCGAGTCCCTGACAGATAGAGGATGGGAAGTACTATCTTTTCCAGTGGAGATGGGTCTCCACAGAATTCCTGATTTGTGGGCCCCTACAAGCAGGTCTGGGGGCTTGCTGTGGAAGGTGTGTGGAAGTTTCGTTCTTTGTTCTGAGTTTTCTAAAAATGTAGCGAATTTTGAATAGGAAAGTTTTCTTTAGGTTGCTCCATGACTAGTTGTGGGAGGTTGTGGATGACTGGGTCGTTTAGTAGATTGAACATTTTCTTCTTTTTGTCGTTAGTATACAAGATAATGACATCATCTTTATTGGAGGTGGTGACTGATGTTAGTATCATATGCTAAAGCTTTAAGGGCAATGACATTTATGCAGGTAAGACTGGAAAGCCGTGTGTCGAGAGAGCTGTAGAAATGATGTCTTGAAGATAGCTTTCCTGTAGAAAGATACACATCTACTTTTATCTTTTCCAGTTATTCTTTTTGCACACATTTTTTTTGTACTCTGAGACCATGGTTATCAACCAGCACCCCAATATCATAGACTGTCAGGAGTAAGGAAATAACAACAGTCACCCCATCCCTCCATCCATCTTTCATGAGGCAGGTGTTGGGGACTTATACTCTCACACTCACCTTATCAGGTGTTGGATGCGGGGAACTCAAGCACCCTCTCCGGCCATGTCAGGAGTTACTAAGGTAGTGCTCGCATGGGCGTTACTGAGGTGTTCACTTGGGCGATACTGAGGTAGCATTCACATGGGTGTTACTGAGGTGGTGTTCACGTGG
Source organism: Cherax quadricarinatus (assembly GCF_038502225.1). NCBI lineage: Eukaryota > Metazoa > Arthropoda > Malacostraca > Decapoda > Parastacidae > Cherax > Cherax quadricarinatus. The sequence goes on from NC_091292.1 coordinate 37,015,416, forward strand.
GCGTTACTATAGTGGTGGTGTTCACATGGGTGTTACTGAGGTGGGGTTCACTTCTGTGTTACTGAGGTGTTGTTCACATGGGTGTCACTGAGATGGGGTTAACTTGAGTGTTACTGAAGTGGTGTTCACATGGGTGTTACTGAGGTGGGGTTCGCTTGGGTGATTCTGTGGTTGTGTTTTCATGGGTATTACTAAGGTGATGTTCACAAGGGTGTTACTGAGGTGGTGTTCACGAAGGCGTTACTATGGTGGTGGTGTTCACATATTCATTACTGAGGTGTTCACATGGTGTTTACATGGACGTTACTGAAGTGGTGTTCACATGGACGTTACTGAAATGGTGTTCACATGTGTTACTGAAGTGGTGTTCATGTGAGTGTTGCTGAGGTGTTCATGTGGGTATTACTGAGGTGTTCACATGGACGTTACTGAGGTGGTGCTCATGTGGGTGCTACTGAAGTGGTGTTCATGTGGGTGTTAACAACGTCGTGTTCATATGGTGTTACTGAAGTGGTGTTCAGTGGGTGTTACCGTGGTGGTGACTATG
>NC_091292.1:37020962-37023301 GCF_038502225.1 Cherax quadricarinatus
GAGTTAAACAAGTTAAGAACATAAGAACATAAGAACGAAGGAACACTGCAGAAGGCCTACTGGCCCATGCGAGGCAGGTCCAAGTCTCCTACCGGCTTAAGCCAATGCACCCAACCTAGTCAGGTCAGGTCACATTGACTTAAGGGAGGAACACGGCAACCGACCTGGTAGCACAAGCTATCAGGTCTAACTCACACCCACCCACATCCACTCATGTATTTATCCAACCTATTTTTAAAGCTACACAACGTTCTGGCCTCTATAACGGTACTTGGGAGTTTGTTCCACTCATCCACAACTCTATTACCAAACCAGTACTTTCCTATATCCTTCCTGAATCTGAATTTTTCCAACTTAAAACCATTGCTGCGAGTCCTGTCTAGGCTAGATATTTTCAGCACACTATTTACGTCCCCTTTATTTATTTCTGTCTTCCATTTATACACCTCAATCATATCCCCCCTGATTCTACGTCTTTCTAGAGAGTGCAGATTCAGGGCCCTTAGTCTATCCTCATAGGGAAGGTTTCTGATACATGGGATCAACTTTGTCATCCTACTTTGTACATTTTCCAGAGAATTTATATCCATTCTGTAATAAGGTGACCAAAACTGTGCAGCATAATCTAAATGAGGCCTAACCAAGGATGTATAGAGTTGAAGAACAACCTGAGGACTCCTATTATTTATGCTTCTTGATAAGAAAGCCTAGGGAACAAATGGATTTATCAGTTAAAAACAGAGAAGGGGAGTTAGTAGATGGGGAGATGGAGGTTTTGGGTAGATGGCGAGAACATTTTGAGGAACTTTTAAATGTCGATGAAGAAAGGAAGGCTTTAATTTCATGCACTGACCAGGGAGGTATATCATCTTTTAGGAGTGAAGAAGAGCAGGATGTGAGTGTGGGGAAGGTGCGTGAGGCATTACGTAGAATGAAAGGGGGTAAAGCAGCTGGAACTGAAGGGATCATGACAGAAATGTTAAAAGCAGGGGGGTACAGTGTTGGAGTGGTTGGTATTTTTGTTTAATAAATGTATGAAAGAGGGGAAGGTACCTAGTGACTGGTGGAGAGCGTGTATAGTCTCTTTATATAAAGGGAAGGGGGCCAAAAGAGATTGTAAAAATTATAGAGGAATAAGTTTACTGAGTATACCAGGAAAAGTGTACGGTAGGGTTATTATTGAAAGAATTAGAGGTAAGACAGAATGTAGAATTACGGATGAGCAAGGAGGTTTCAGAGTGGGTAGGGGATGTGTAGATCAAGTGTTTACATTGAAGCATATATGTGAGCAGTATTTAGATATAGGTAGGGAAGTTTTTATTGCATTTATGTGTTTAGAAAAGGCATATGATAGAGTGGATAGGGGAGCAATGTGGCAGATGTTGCAAATATATGGAATAGGTGGTAAGTTACTAAATGCTATAAAGAGTTTTTATGAGGATAATGAGGCTTAGGTTAGGGTGTGTAGAAGAGAGGGAGACTACTTCCCGGTAAAAGTAGGTCTTAGACAGGGATGTGTAATGTCACTATGGTTGTTTAATATATTTATAGATGGGGTTGTAAAATAAGTAAATGCTAGGGTGTTCGGGAGAGGGGTGGGATTAAATTATGGGGAATTAAATACAAAATGGGAAGTGACACAGTTACTTTTTGCTGATGATACCGTACTTATGGGAGATTCTAAAGAAAAATTGCAAAGGTTAGTGGACGAATTTGGGAATGTGTGCAAAGGTAGAAAGTTGAAAGTGAACATAGAAAAGAGTAAGGTGATGAGAATAATCAAATGATTTAGATAAAGAAAATTTGGATATCAAATTGGGGAGGAGGAGTATGGAAGGAGTGAATGTTTTCAGATATTTGGGAGTTGACGTGTCGGCGGATGGATTTATGAAGGATGAGATTAATCATGGAACTGATGAAGGAAAAAAGATGAGTGGTGCACTAGGGTATATGTGGAGGCAAAAAATGTTATCTATGGAGGCAAAGAAGGGAATGTATGAAAGTATAGTAGTACCAACACTTATATGGGTGTGAGGCTTGGGTTGTAAATGCTGCAGCAAGGAGGCGGTTGGAGGCAGTGGAGATGTCCTGTATAAGAGCAATGTGTGGTGTAAATATTATGCAGAAAATTCGGAGTGTGGAAATTAGGAGAAGGTGTGGAGTTAATAAAAGTATTAGTCAGAGGGCTGAAGAGGGTTTGTTGAAGTGGTTTGGTTATTTAGAGAGAATGGATCAAAATAGAATGACATGGAGAGCGTATAAATCTGTAGGGGAAGGAAGGCGGGGTAGGGGTCGTCCCCGAAAAGGTTGGAGGGAGGGAGAAAAGGAGGCGTTGTGGG
>NC_091292.1:37023401-37148401 GCF_038502225.1 Cherax quadricarinatus
TGTTCAAGAGTGTTTTGAAGGTGTTCAAGGGTGTTTTGAAGGTGTTGAAGGGTGTTTTGATTGAATTCAGCGGTGTTTTAGTAGTAATCAGTGGTGTAATTGGGAGTACTCAAATTGTGTTTTTGGGAAGTGTTTCAGTGTTGATTGGAAATGTTCAAAGGTGTTCAAAGGTGTTTTGAGTGTGTTCAAATGTTGTTTTTTTGAAGGTGATCAAGGGTGTTTTGAAGGTGTTCAAGGGTGTTTGAAGGTGTTCAAAGGTGAAGGTGTACAAATGATTATGAGAGTGTTTTTGGGGGGTGTTCAAAGTAAAGTGTTTGAGTTAGTTTTTGTGACTTTTTTTTTTTCTGATGTATTGTGTCCCCTTAATAACTTTAATGAACTAAAAGGGTAAAAACGAGAAAATGCCTAGTCTGGAGATTGAGGGATGAGTTGTAATTTAATGAAAGTGCAGATAAATTAGAGATGTAAAATCTTATTTGGGAGTACTCAAATAGTGTTTTGGAAATGTTCAAAGGTGTTTTGAGTGTGTTCAAATGTTGTTTTTGAAGGTGTTCAAGGGTGTTTTGAAGGTGTTCAAGGGTGTTTTGAAGGTGTTCAAAGGTGTTTTGAAGGTGTTCAAAGGTGTTTATGTGAGTATTCAAACGATTATGAGAGTGTTTTGGGGGTGTTCAAAGTAAAGTGTTTGAGTTAGTTTTTGTGACTTTTTTTCTGATGTATTGTGTCCCCTTAATAACTTTAATGAACTAAAAGGGTTAAAACGAGAAAAATTGTGGGTGTTGTGGGGTGTGTGTGTGCGTGTGTGTTAGGTGTCATAGTTTTTTTTTTTTTGTGAAAATCTTGGTTACAGTGATGACATTAGTTAAAACGAGTAAAATTTGTTGGTAATTGATGAGGGTAGTGTAGTCGAATTAGAGTTACCGAAAAAAGATGATATAAGTGGGTTGTGATGAAATTAGTTTAAAAACGATATTCAAAGGTGTTTTGAAGGTGTTCAAGGGTGTTTATGTGAGTATTCAAAGGTGTTTTTTGAAGGTGTACAAATGATTAAGAGAGTACTTATGAAGGTGTTCAAATGATGTGCAAGAGTACTTATGAAGGTGTTCTGGGAGTATTCAGAGATGATTTGGGGGTGTTCGAATGATGATTTTGGAGTATTTCAGTGTTGTTTGGAAATGTATAAAGGTATTTTTTGTGAGTATTCAAATGATTTATGAGAGTGTTTTGAAGATGTTCAAAGTAAAAGTGCGTATTTAACTTCGTAATATGTAAAATTGTGAGTAGTGAATTTAACGAAAGTGGATGTAAGCGATGTGGTGACTTTCTGATGCATGTGTCCCCTTATTAACTTTAATGAACTAAAAGGGTTAAAACGAGAAAAATTGGGGGTTATGAGTGAAAATTGTGAGGTGTTGGTTGGAGTGTGAGGGTTTGGGAGGGTGGGTAAAAGGGTAGACAAGATTCAACCTGTGTGCGCGGTCATCACGTGACGTCACTGACATAGGGGGCGACCTGATTCAACCTGTGTGCGCGTGACGTCACTGCCCGCCGAGTAAACACCCTTCTTAGTTCATTTGACTTAATGAGCGGAAACTTTTAGTTCATTTTAAAATAATAAGGGGAAGATGTTTAGACCTGTAGTAAGCATGCCCCCATAGGAGGAGTCTATTTTGAATGCTTACCCCCAGAGGGGGGATTCCAAAAACTTTGATCCGAGGAATTTCGAAAACCCCATAGGAGGGAATCCAAAAACTTGGTATTATCGAGAAAAATTTGAGGTTGGGGGGTGGGTGAAAGTGGGAGGGGTAATCCAAAAATTTGATCCAAGGTGATCATAAGAAATTCAAAACCCCCATAGGGGGGGGGGAATCCAAAAACTTGTATTATCGAGAAATTTTTGGGATTGGGGGGGTGAAAGTGGGAGGGGGAACCTTAAAAATTTGATCTGAGGAGATGGAGAATTTCGAAAACCCCCATAGGGGGGAATGCAAAAACTTGTAATATCGAGAAATTTTGGGATGGGGGTGAAAGTGGGAGGGGTAATCCAAAAATTTGATCCAAGGAGATGGAGAATTTCGAAAACCCCATAGGGGGGATCCAAAAAACTTGATCCGAGGAGATGGAGTCATGGTATTGTCGAGAAAATTTGGGGTGAAAGGAGGGGTACCCAAAAAAAACTTGATCCAAGGAGATGGAGAATTTGATTTCGAGAAATTGTTTGGGGATGGGGGTGAAAGGAGGGGTACCCAAAAAATTTGATCTGAGGAGATGGAGAATTTCGAAAAACCCATAGGGGGGATCCAAAAAACTTGATCCGAGGAGATGGAGTCATGGTATTGTCGAGAAAATTTGGGGTGAAAGGAGGGGTACCCAAAAAAAACTTGATCCAAGGAGATGGAGAATTTGATTTCGAGAAATTGTTTGGGGATGGGGGTGAAAGGAGGGGTACCCAAAAAATTTGATCTGAGGAGATGGAGAATTTCGAAAAACCCCATAGGGGGGAATCCAAAAACCTTGATCCGAGGAGATGGAGAGCACAAGAAAATGAAATTCAAAAAAAATTCGAAAAAAATCGGAAAAAAATTCGAGGCGCGGGGGCGATCCGGATGACGCTGCAGAAGGCGCAGCAGAAGGCGCGGGCGGGGCTCGCGAAGGGCGCGGGCGGGCGCGCGGGCGGGCGCGCGGGCGGGGGTCGCGAAGGGCGCGGGCGGGCGCGCGGGCGCGCGGGCGCGCGGGCGCGCGGGGCGGGGGTCGCGAAGGGGGGTCGTGGGGGGGGGGGGGGGGTATTGGTTGGGGGGGGGGGGGTCAAGGGTGAGGTAGTCTCGAGGGCGAGGTCATGGTCAAAACCGGAAGTAACACCTAGGTGTGAAAAGGTGACCCTCCAGCTGCTGGTCCTAGACCGGATACACCGCTCAGTGGAAGGCCCTAAACCGGAAGTTCCTCGCTCTGTGGAAGGCCCAAACCGGAAGTTCCTCGCCCAGGGAAAGGCCCAACCGGAAGTTCCTCCCCCAGTGGAAAAATTGACTACTTATATATATACATATATATATATATATATATATATATATATATATATATATATATATATATATATATATATATATATATATATATATATATATATATATATATATATATATGTGTGTGTGTGTGTCGTGCCGAATATGCAAAACTGGTCAATTAGCAAGAACTCATTTAAAACTAAGTCCTTTCTGAAAATTTCTCTTATACGTTTAAAGATATATGTTTTTCATTAATGTTGATGTAAAAAATTATAATTTTGCTCCAAAGGAATCTTAGAAAACTTACCTAACCTTATTATAACAAGAACAGTTTATTTTAGCCTAACCCAACTAAATATATTTTAGATTTGTTTACAGTATTTTAATACTAAACAAACACAGTGAAATGTATTTTTTTCGTTAGGTTCAGAATGATTTTGGCGATCTTATTGCATACACAAATTTTCGCTTGTCCTATCTTGTCCTATATATGGCAAGATGAGCGCTGCTATTTAAGCCAAGATCGCAAGTTCTGCCTATTCGGCACGACATATATATATATATATATATATATATATATATATATATATATATATATATATATATATATATATATATATATATATATATATATATATATGTATATATATATATGTCGTGCTGAATAAGTAAAATTTGCAATTTTGGCTTAAATAGAAACGCTCTTCTTGCCAAATAGGACAAGCGAAAATTTTTGTATGCATTAATTTCGCAAAAATCATTCTGAATCTAATGAAAAAAATATATTTCATTGTGTTTGTTTATTATTAAATTATTGTAAACTAGCATAAAATATATGTAGTTGGATTAGGCTAAATTAAATTGCGCTTGATATAATAAGGTTAGGTAAGCTTTCTAAGGTTTTTTGGGACAAAATCGTTAATTTTTACATTAACATAAATGAGAAAATGTATCTCTAAATACATAAGAGAAAATTTTAGAAAGGCCTTAATTTTAAATGAGTTCATGCTAATTGACCAGTTTTACCTATTCGGCACGACATGTATGTACGTATATATACATAGCTATAGTATTTCCATTACATACACATACACATGTAAATTCACTATAACATCAACTAGGCTGAATATCACTAGACAAGCACTTCCTGATCTATGTCAAAGGACACCATCTAAATCTAAGCTGCCCTAAGACAAGTTGTATGGGACTAAGCTGCATTATACTTAATCACTTAATCAATTTATGAAGAGGGTGGTGGGAGTTAGGTGAGGACCGTGAGAATGTGGTAGCTGAGCAGGTTAGGGTGGTGCGAGAGTGGTAGGGAGGTGAGAGAGGGATGAGTGACGAGGGAGGGTGGTACGGAGGCGAGAGAGGGATGAGTTACGAGGGAGAGTGGAAGGGAGAAGTGAGGATGGTGGGAGTGAGAGAAGTATTGCGAAGATGTTGTGAGGATATTAAGGTGTTGTGAGGGGTAGTGAGGATATTACAAGGAGTTGAGGATTTTGCTAGGGTGTAGTTAAGCTGATGTGACGTTGTTGTTAGGGTGGTGATGTGAGGATATTGTGCTTGGGTTGGGGATGCTGAAGGACCCCAATGGAAATAAGTCACTCTGTCTGATTTTTTTGGGTTATCCTAGGTTCTCTACACATATGCTGCTATGTATGATAATTCTATGTAACTGTATTTGTGTATACCTGAATAAACTTACTTACTTACTTACTTACTTAAGGTGCTATGATGTTAATAGGGGCTTCATTGAAAGATGATGAAATAATGAGATGACCAACAATTGCCTGAATCAGTATCTTGGGAAGATGAACTAAATGGCTCTTGAAGTATGTTTCGGACGTACATAGTACCTACACGAAAAAAAGAGAAGATGTAAATTAGAGAGATAAAGACGCTCCTTCGGTAGACAAAGACGATGGACAACAGAACGTCTCGAAGGCTGTTAAGATTGTGAAGAGCCATAGGTATAATCTTTAGTGAAATAATGTCGAAATGAGAAGAAAACGAAAATAATATTTCTCCCACACAAAATCCAAGGAAAAACCATATCTAGTATGTGGCCCGTACTTAAAGTTGATGAGACATACAATGTTGACAACACATGTGAATGAAATACTTTTTTCACGCAATAACTGTGTACACTAAGTCATTAATAAGTACAAAAAATACCACTCTTATTGATTTTTTCATGAAGGAAACTCAAAAAAGCTGCTGACACCATCTCAATTTCCGTTATAACCGTAAACTTACTTGATTTTGAAGAAGCCAGATTCTTGGAACTTCATAATTATGCCTTAATATCCAAGGAGAAGCATCTTGGACACAAGAGTCACTGAAAACTAGTAATGAAGCCCCTCTTGACAAAAGTGGCAGTAAAGTAATTGTAAAAGCCAGTAGACCTACACCTAACATCAGACATCAGATTTTATACAAGCATGGTTAAAAAATACATGTAATTATAATAATTACACAAGCCAATGTAGTATGCGTTTTAAGCTGGTGTAATGGATTCTCTTAATCTTTTAAGCCTGTTAAACTTATTTTCACATACTATAGAGGAGGAGGAATCTACCACAGAATGAAACTGTAACAGTACTGAATTTTCTAAGAGGCTAAGCCCTGTGGGTTATTAGCATTAATCGCTACAATGTTATTGTTATTGTATAAGTAATAAAGAAAAATTTTAGGCTTTCTGCCATGGAACCTCAATATTGTATGTAATAAAGTATACTTTAAAGAAAGGTCACTTTTATTGCACACCTGGGGTAAGAATAATAAATTAAGAACAATAGCTTAACAATGAAAGGGTAATAATTTAGTTGGTGTTAAGATTTATACATTCGAGTAATAGAAAAGAAATAAGCTTACAATTTTGATCTATGAATTAAAATGTATGAACGGTACAGTAAATTAAATAATTCAAAGTGTGTATCACAGGGTCATGTAACGTCAAAGACCAGCTATACCTGGTAATGCAACATATCAGCTTAAGCACAGATAATTAGAGCAATCAGGAAGACAAAGAATAAATTACACATCATATGTTAGTTTTTGATTTACAATATATTCCAGTGACCGTGCATTCCCTCTAAGTCTTCAATTATGGCATAAATGAATGTTTGAAACATGGCTGGTGCATCGCACATACCAAAAATGACAGTATACTGCTACTGACCCCCTGCGACTATATATGTAGAGACCTCTTTTACTCTGTCACTCAAGGGTACCTGATTGTAACCCTTAAACAAACAGAGCTTGGAGACATGAAGAAGTGAGTAGGCATCTGGCTTTGAAACTTGGTTCACTTTCCTTTAGTTCATACACATTTCCATTCCCTTATCTGACTTTTTCTCTAACATTATAGGTGAAACCCAGAGACTTGAAAACTTCCCTAAGAGGCCATTCTTGAAAATAAAGTTAATCTCCCATTGTAGGAGCTTCAGCTTTTCTGGATGACCATTTTATGGAGACAATTTAATTCGTTTATCAGTGCTCATAACTGCATCATGAAATCAAAGGAACATCTAAAAGATGTGAGCGTAGTTTAGAAGATGGTCGACTTGATCAGGTTCATAAAATCATCTTATTTAACTTACCAGATGAATTATGTACAGGTGTGACTACATAATTTACGTTGGTCTTCTTCAGGAACCAGGCTCTGGTTCCTGTACCATGACTTAATCTCCTACCTGGAAAGATAAAGATTTAGTTAATGATACCAGCTATTAATTTTTTCCTGTTTCTTTTTATGGGTTTCTTTGGCTAGTTGTCAAATAAGTAAGAGCTTCACCTTAAATTCATCTTGATCATTGCTCTTAATATCACCTCTGACCTGGTGCTCTTTTGGAGCTTGTAAAGGAGCTCTTCCACTGTGGTATGACATCTCCAAAGGGCTATAGCCAGTGGACTCCTGTATGGTTTCTCACCTAACGTTGAGCAAAATAGGTAAAGACTCTTCCAAAAATTTAGGAAAATGAGAATATTACGTTTGCTTCGTGGATTTTAAGGGTTGGTAACTGAGGATAATAAAAGGCCGAGGTCTGTTTATTTTTCAAGCAACTCAGAGTCTTATGACAGGCGTGTAACTGGAACTGGAACTCTAACATGGGCAAAAAAAAAAATCTCAAATGAAGGGTATTGTAGACCGTATTGGGAAATAAATAAAATATAATGAGAAAAAGAATTTTGATGTGAAAGTTACTGAGGATCTGATGCGAGGAATATGGTGCCTGCATGAAGACTATATCAAGTGTGATATATCATACCTGCTGGCAGCACAATGTTTCATTTATTCAGCAGACTTTATCAAGTATTATAGATCATATCTAGTAGTAGCAGCAGACGTTATCAATTATGATTGATCATTCATAGTGGTCCACTATAGGATCAGGACACAAATGTGAACAGAGGACGTCATTACCTATTAAAGATAAAGTGTATTTCAAAGAAAATTCTCCTGATACTCCTACAGTTAAATACCTTTAATGTTAATGATAATGGGGGACCTTTGATTGAACTTTGTATAGAAAGGGGTTTGGTTATAGGTAATACATATTTTAATAAAAAGGGGATAAATAAGTATACAAGATATAATATAAGGTGTAATGACAGTAGTTTGTTGGACTACATATTGGTAGATAAAAGACTGTTGGGTAGACTTCATGATGTACATGTTTATAGAAGGGCCACAGATATATCAGATCACTTTTTAGTTGTAGCTACAGTGAAAGTAAGAGGTAAAGAGGTTACAAGGAAAATGAAAGCAGCAAATAAGAGAGAGGTGAAGGTTTATAAGCTGAAGGAGGAGGCAGTTAGGGTAAGATATAAGCAACTATTTGAGGATAGATGGGCTAGTGAGATTATAGGCAATGGGGAAGAAGATGTATATGGTAGGTTTAAGAATGTAGTGTTAGAGTGTTCAGCAGAAGTTTGTGGTTACAGGAAAGTGGGTGTGGGAGGGAAGACGAGTGATTGGTGGAATGATGATGTAAAGAGAGGAAGTGATGGAGAGAAAAAGAAAAATTAAGAGATTGGGGAAGCAATGTAAAAAGAGAGCAAATGAGAGGGTGGGTGAGATGTTATCAACAAATTTTGTAGAATATAAGAAAAAGTTTTGGAGTGAGGTTAATATTTTAAAGAAACCTGGGGAATGGATGGATTTGATAATTAAAAATAGGAGAGGAGAGTTATTAAATGGAGAGTTAGAGGTATTGGGTAGATGGAGGGAATATTTTGAGGTATTGTTAAATGCTGATGAAGATAGGGCAAGGAGGAATAACATCATGTAGGAGTGAGGAGGAGCGAGTTGTGAGTGTGGGGGAAGTTCGTGAGGTAGTGGGTAGAAGAAAGGGGGTAAGGCAGCTGGGATTGATGGGATAAAGATAGAAATGTTAAAAGCAGGTGGGGATATAGTTTTGGAGTGGTTGGTGCTATTATTTAGTAAATGTATGGAAGAGGGAAAGATACCTAGGGATTGGCAGAGGGCATGCATAGTTCCTTTGTATAAAGGCAATGGGGACAAAAGAGAGTGCAAAATTATAGAGGAATAAGGCTGTTGTTTATACCTAGTAAAGAAGTGAGTTAATGAAAGAATTAAGAGTAATATGGATAGTAGGATAGCAGATGAACAAGGAGGCTTTAGGAAGGGTAGGGGGTGTGTAGACCAAGTGTTTAGAGTGAAACATATAAGTGAACAGTATTTAGGTAAGGGTAAAGAGGTTTATCGCGGCATTTATGGATTTGGAAAAGACATATGACAAAGTAGATCAAGGGGCAATGTGGCAGATGTTGCAAATGTATAGAATAGGAGGTAGGTTATTGAAAGCAGTTTTTACGAGGATAGTGAGGCTCAGGTTAGAGTATGTAGGAGAGAGGGAGATTATTTCTCAGTAAAAATAGGTCTTAGACAAGGATGTGTGATGTCACCGTGGATGTTCATATTTATAGGAGTTGTAAGAGAAGTGAATGCGAAGGGTCTTGGCAAGAGGTGTGGGTTTAATAGATAAGTAAGTACATTTATTCAGGTATACACAAATACAGTTACATAGATTATCATTCATAGCAGCATATGTGTAGGGAACCTAGGATATCCCAAACATTCAGAAAAGTGATATATTCCCATTGGGATCCTTTTACTACCTTATTATTATACTATGAAGGAGATAATATCTTATTATTATACTATAAAGGAGATATACTAGGATTAAGGTAAAAAGAGTTATTTATACTTATATGTGTGTTAACTAAAAATAATAAAAAATCATTCTCCTCCCTTTCTGTTTACCTGGAGTTTACCTGGAGAGAGTTCCGGGGGTCAACGCCCCCGCGGCCCGGTCTGTGACCAGACCTCCTGGTGGATCAGAGCCTGATCAACCAGGCTGTTGCTGCTGGCTGCACGCAAACCAATGTACGAGCCACAGCCCGGCTGGTCAGGAACTGACTTTAGGTGCTTGTCCAGTGCCAGCTTGAGGACTGCCAGGGGTCTGTTGGTAATCCCCCTTATGTATGCTGGGAGGCAGTTGAACAGTCTCGGGCCCCTGACACTTATTGTATGGTCTCTTAACGTGCTAGTGACACCCCTGCTTTTCATTGGGGGGATGTTCATCGTCTTCCATGTCTTTTGCTTTCGTAGTGAGTGATTTTCGTGTGCAAGTTCGGTACTAGCCCCTCTAGGATTTTCCAGGTGTATATAATCATGTATCTCTCCCGCCTGCGTTCCAGGGAATACAGTTTTAGGAACCTCAAGCGCTCCCAGTAATTGAGGTGTTTTATCTCCGTTATGCGCGCTGTGAAGGTTCTCTGTACATTTTCTAGGTCAGGAATTTCATCTGCCTTGAAAGGTGCTGTAGTGTGCAGCAATATTCCAGCCTAGATAGAACAAGTGACCTGAAGAGTGTCATCATGGGCTTGGCCTCCCTAGTTTTGAAGGTTCTCATTCATTAGCTACATTCATTAGGTACCTTTTAGCTCTCTTCTTGAACTGGCTTGTGCCATATATATTGCTGGCTTTGAAATATGCATTGTACAATAAAAGGTGTTTGAAGCCTGGCCACTGACTGTGGGTACTACAAAGTTGTGCTGTCTCCCCCTAGCACTATGATTTGGTTCCCAGCCATGGCAAAATTAGCAGCAAGATATTCAGGACACTGTTTGTGAGCAATTTTATAAACTTGATTGAACTTCAGTTGTTTTACTCTGTCTTCAATATTCAGCATATTCATTTGTTGTAATTCATCCTGGCCTACATGCTCTTTTTTTTATTTTTTTTTTTTTTGTCAAGGCAGAGTACCATGAAGAGCAAGTGTAGTCCATATGACATTGTGTAAGGGCTAGACATAGGGTCCTCGAGCCTCAGTAGGTAGACACTGTGCTTGTCTATAGAGGAATTTCGGTCTGGCATTCGCTTTCTTTACTACACTGTTCCCTATCAGTTCACCTGACATGCATGAGTCAAAGGGGATTCCCAGATATTTTACTGAGGAAACTGAAGTAATGGATTCCCCATTACTCCGGACATTAAAGTTATTTACCCTTCTCAGTTTATGTTTTGTACCAAAGAGAATGGCTTCAGTTTTCCCGAGGTGTAATGATAGTTTGTCGTTTACTAGGCATTTGCTGCAGGACTCCAGTTCCAGTGTTAACATGATCTGTAGCTTGTGGGTCTTTACCCGACACTAACAGAGCACTGTCATCAGCATACAGAAGAAGTTTGCACTCGACACTAATGGGCATGTAGTTTACATAACAGAAATTATAAGGGACCCATAATGTGGAAAATACTGTATATTCTCCAAAAAATACAGTGTATTTTATATGTAAATTGATGGCCTATATTGTAGGTAATAAAAATTAATTTGTAAATAAATAAAGAAGAGAATCGAGAGGGAAGCTCTGCGCCTGCGCTGAGAAGCAGGGAAGATGCCATTGTTTGTTAATGTGTTAAAAGCACGTTAATGTAAGGTGTATACTTTTCATCGCTCTATGGGTTATATTGGGCTTAAAATCTCTCAAATAGGAGCCAAAATTGTTGGATGTGCATTCCTGCATAATTTGAGCATTTAGCAGATGTACAAGACAGCTCCAGGAACCTCAGATAAGCTATCTAAATTATGTTTGTAATTCTGGCCAGTATTATCATCATAAATTTAGTTAGAGGGGGGTTCTGTACATGATACACAGTAACCTCCAGACTAATTGGTGAGTGTTACGAGTATAAATTCTCGTTCGGTTATATAAATGTGTATATGTAATCATTTATTAATTTTAATATACAGTCCACAAATTTATATTAAATTTTACCAGAATTCTTGGTAATGTATATTTCATTTGCAATTAATAGGTCTAGAATAACTTGTGGAGAGATAGATTATGGTAGGAATCGAAGGGGGACATTTTTTGTGACCAAGGTGTCCCAAAAATTCCAACTTGTCTCTGTAACTTTGATAAATAATAATTATCTTTGTTACCATTTACTGGTATGCATCTAATGAGATACACCCAGGTAAATATAATTTTCAACAAATTAGTTGCCCATTGGTCCTTCTTTGAACTGGATGTGATTAGTGAAGTCATTAATTAGTGAATTAATTACTTAATAATTATATGTGGAATGACAGAAGGAGGTGGATGTTAAGTTCACAAATTTACTTAATGTGTAGTGGATTATAATTATTACAATATTAATTTTGCTAAGCCAAGCCTGGCTAGAATTATATTAATGTGTATAATATTAATTTTGCTATTCCAAATCCTGGCAAAGATTTATATTAGTGTATTTGTATAATATTAATTTTGCTAAGCCAAGCCTGGCCAAGATTTATATTAATGCATTTAAAATTTATATTATAATTTCCTTACATGTGTAATTGCTAAGCTCAAGTGGCTAAGGTTTATATTAATTTGTATTTGAAATTTATATTATAATTTTCTTACATGTGTAATACTAAGCTCAAGTGTAGCTAACATTATTAATGTATATTTAAAATTTTTATTATAATTTTCTTACATGTAATTGCTAGGCTCAAGTGTAGCTAGGATTTATTCAAAGGTAAGTTGTAATATTTACCTTTATGAAGTGCATAATTAAATACATAATCAGTGTTATTAATTAAGCTGAATTTAATGCATTGCATCATGGGTGAAAATGAGGAAATTAATGTAGAAGACAAACACATGGAATATAGAGCAAAAAAATCATCATTGCAGGCTAGAAAAGGTCATGTAACAAAAGCATACAATAAGTGTTTGGAAGTAATGAATCAAGAAACTGTGAATACTGATGATTTGAAATTGTATTTAGATGCTTTAGGGAATAGATATGATTCATACAAATTATATTATAACAAATATGAAGGAGATTTGTTAGTAAACTATGTAGATGAGACTGAAGTAAATCTTATGATTAACCAGTATTATGAATTAGAGGAAAAGATTCTTTCTTGTAAAAGTCAGGCCTTGAATAAATTAAAATGTGTTAACCAGGCAGTTAATCAATCTGCTCCAACAAATAAGATGTCTTTGCCAAAACTCCCAGAGTTATGTTTAGCTGCATTTAATCCTGGAGAAAATTGGGAGGAGTTTTGGTCAATTTTTAAAGCAGCTGTGCATGATAGGAGTGACCTAGCAAGTGTAACTAAATTATTTTACCTCAAAGGACAGATAAGATTAGATGCTCACATACTCATACAAGCCTTTCCCAATGTAGATGATTCTTACAAAGAAGCAATTGACTTGTTGAAGGTCACTTATGGTTATATAGAACAAAGTAGGTTGGATTTAGTGAATATCGTTGTTAATTTAAAATCTCCAGATCACACTTACAAAGGTTTACAGTAGTTTAGAGTTAAACTGGAGAGCACTCTCAAAACTTTAAGCAATAAATATAATCTGAAGGAATCAGACTGGTTATTGAGTGCCATTGTACAGAATAAATTAAGCTGTAAAACACTTGAATGGATCTCGGACAAGTATCACAAAGGTTATTTTGGTCTGGAGGAAATAAGACTAGGTCTACAAGAATTAATTGTGCAGTTGCAGACCAACCAACCAACTCATTTTAAAGATGCAACACATAATAACTCTGAGGTATCTGTCAAGTTTCACAAAGGGAAAAATTATCCCAATGTTAATAATCAAAATTCATTTCCTAAAAAGAATTGCATAGGTACATATCAAGGAGCAGGAATCAGAAATAATGATTCTCCACAAGGTAAGAAAAATAAGTAGCCTCCTAAGAATAGCCCAGTTAATAAGAAACCAGTCAAAAAAAAGGGAGATTGTCTTTTCTGCAAGGGTACTCATTTTTCTAAGAATTGCATTACATACAATTCACGGAATGATAAAGCTGAAAGATTGGAAGAACTTGACAGATGTATCAGATGTCTAGGTAATCACAATGTAAAGGATTGTCATGCCAAATTAAACAACTGTTATCAATGTCATAAAGGAAGACACCATATAGTCATGTGTAAGGGTCTATATGATACGGTTGATAATAATGATAATGTTGACAATCCTGACACAACAGTAGCTAATGTAAAAATTGCTGCTAATGTTAATAATGATGGTTTTGCTGAAGTAGCCTTACCTGTGTTACAGGTAAAAATTGATGATAAAAGGCATAAATCAAAAAATGTAACTGCATTATTAGACCAGGGATCACAGTGTACTTTCATAAAACGTAAATGTCTTGATTGTATGAAAGTACAGATGGGAGATCCTACGACTCTAAAATTATCTGGTTATCTCTCAGATAAAAGAGCTCAATTGTATGACACTGTTTATGTAACTGTCAGGTTGGGCAATGAGAAAAAACGTGTTAATGCAGTAATTGTAGACAGACTTCCAGAGAAAATATCTACAGTAGAGCTTAGTAAAGCTACAGATAGACTTTCACATAATGTAACTTTAGCACCTTCTTGTGTAAATGATGATTCTGTAGGCCCAATAAATATTTTGATAAGTAGTGACTATTATGCCTCCTTTGTAAAGGGTTTGGTAAAGAAATGTGGTGTCACCCTTTTGAAGACTGCAGGAGGCCATGTAATGTATGGTAGGATTCCTCGTAATAATAATGCATGACTAGAGGAAACTATGAATTAGTACTATCACTGTATGTCTTACTCATGAAATCATGCCCCAGTATAATTCTTCCATAGAGGATGGTGTTGAGCCAGTGCATAAACTGTGGGAATTAGACAGCATTGGAATAAATGTAAATGAAGAAAGTCCAGACGATTCTTTTACTCAGGAACAGTACCTGAGAGATGTAAAATTTGAATCCGGACAATACCGGGTACGACTTCCGTGGAGACTGAGCCATCCAGAATTGCCCACTAATTACAGAATGGCATATGGACAATTAAAGGTTCAGCTCCACGAACTGAGTAAGACACCAGAATTGTTGACTGCCTATGATGATATAATTACTGAACAATTAATTAATAAATTTATAGAAGAGGTACCTCCTGAGCAAGCCAAAATTTATGGTCATTATTTGCCACATCACGGAGTGAAGAAGGATTCTAAGACCACTCCTCAGAGGATTGTGTTTAATTGTAGTGCCAGGAGTAACAAAAATGTACCTAGTTTAAATGACTGTTTGATGACAGGTCCGTCGTTGACGGAAAAATTAGGAGATATCTTATTGGTGTTCCACTGAAAGTGTATGTATGCTTGTTCACTTGTACTGCTACTAGGGCAGTTCATTTAGAAGTGGCTCAGGACTTGTCTGCAGAACAGTTTATACAGCTGTTTCAAAAATTTCAGCTAGGAGATCCTGTCCAAGATTGATGATTTCGGATAATGCCACAAATTTTGTAGCAGGTGCTCAACACTTGATAGAATTAAATAATAGTAACGAGGTTCAATCTCTGTTAACCCAGCGAGGGTGTACCTGGAAATTTATTACTCCTAGAGCCCCTTGGCAGGGAAGGGGGGCTGTACGAAAGACTGATAGTCACGGTGAAGAGGTGTCTCTGTAAAGTACTACACCAGAAGAGAATTAATTTGGAAGAATTCCGTGCAGTGTTAGTGGCGGCGGAGAATCGTATAAATAATAGGCCTCTCTCGTACATGAGTGATACACCTGATGCAGAAGTATTAACACCTCACCTAATATGTGGAAGGAAATTGGAAGCTGCCCCTGTCTATAGAGATAATCCGGTAGAAAGTGATGAAGATTACAATGATGCAGCAGTGTTGGGTGATAAATTTAAAATGTTAAATAAAGTAATTGATCATTATTCTAATGTGTGGTGTAAGGAATATCTTCTTACATTACATGAACACTTTTATGGTGCGACTGAGGCAGTTAATTGACAGAACATTCAACCAGGTGACATTGTGTTAACTGATACTGAACAACATCGAACATTGTACCCAGATGCACAAGGTGTTGTCCGGAATGTCACACGAGTGATATTGAAGGTAACGCTGACCAAGTGATGCAGGAAGATGAAATTGTAGTAAGACCTACTAGGAGAACAGCCACTCAAGCCAGAACCGGCTGGAATCATCTCCTAAAGGAAGGAGTAATTTGAGTCGTCTAGCAATGACCTCCGCCCGGCCGCAGTGTGGAAAATACTGTATATTCTCCAAAAATACAGTGTATTTTATATGTAAATTGATGGCCTATATTGTAGGTAATAAAACTTAATTTGTAAATAAATAAAGAAGAGAATTGAGAGGGAAGCTCTGTGCCTGCGCTGAGGAGCAGGGGAGACGCCATTGTTTTTTTGAATGTGTTACAAGCACGTTAATGTAAGGTGTATAATTCTCGTCGCTCTAGGGGTTATATTGGGCTTAAAACCTCTCAAATAGGAGCCGAAATTGTTGGATGTGCATTCCTGCATAATTTGAGCATTAAGCAGATGTACAAGACAGCTCCAGGAACCTCAAATAATCTATCTAAATTATGTTTGTAATTCTGGCCAGTATTATCATCAAAAATTTAGTTAGAGGGGGGTTCTGTACACGATACACAGTAACCTCCAGACTAATTGGTGAGTGTTACGAGTATAAATTCTCCTTCTGTTATATAAATGTGTATATGTAATCATTTATTAATTTTAATATACAGTCCATAAATTTATATTAAATTTTACCAGAATTCTTGGTAATGTATATTTCATTAGCAATTAATAGGTCTAGAGAAACTTATGGAAAGATAGATTGTTGTAGGTATCAAAGGGGGACATTTTTTGTGACCAAGGTGTCCCAAAAATTCCTACTTGTTTTTGTAACTTTGATAAATAATAATTATCTTTGTTCCCATTTACTGGTATGTATCTAATGAGATACATCCAGGTAAATGTAATTTTCCACACATAATACTACCTTGGAGAACTCAAAATGATATCGGCAGGGATTCTGATTCTGTTTTGTTGATTTTCGCGTTTTCTTTCCTATTGCTAGGATAGGACTTAAACCAGTCTGTGTAACCTATGCCGATATCTTTAAACGTATAAAAGAAATTTTTAGAAAGGACTTAATTTTAAATGAGTTCATGCTAACTGACCAGTTTTACTTATTCGGCACGATATATATATAAATATATATATATATATATATATATATATATATATATATATATATATATATATATATATATATATATATATATATATATATATATATATATATATATATATATATATATATATATATATATATATATATATATATATATATATATATATGTGTGTGTGTGTGTGTGTGTGTGTGTGTGTGTGTGTGTGTGTGTGTGTGTGTGTGTGTGTGTGTGTGTGTGTGGGTGTGTGTGTGTGTGTGAGTGTGTGTGTGTGTGTGTGCGTGTGTGTGTGTGTGTGTGTGTGTGTGTGTACTCACCTAGTTGAGGTTGCAGGGGTCGAGTCCTAGCTCCTGGCCCCGCCTCTTCACTTGTCGCCACTAGGTCACTCTCCCTGAACCATAAGCTTTACCGTACCTGTGCTTAAAGCTATGTATGGATCCTGCCTCCACTACGTCTCTTCCCAAACTATTCCACTTCCTGACTACTCTGTGGCTAAAGAAATACTTCCTAACATCCCTGTGATTCATCTGTGTCTTCAGCTTCCAACTGTGTCCCCTTGTTACTGTGTCCAGTCTCTGGAACATCCTGTTTTTGTCCACCTTGTCAATTCCTCTCAGTATTTTGTAAGTCATTATCATGTCCCCCCTATCTCTCCTGTCCTCCAGTGTCGTCAGGTTGATTTTCCTTAACCTCTCCTCGTAGGACATACCTCTTAGCTCAGGAACCTCAAATAATCTATCTAAATTATGTTTGTAATTCTGGCCAGTATTATCATCAAAAATTTAGTTAGAGGGAGGTTCTGTACACGATACACAGTAACCTCCAGACTAATTGGTGAGTGTTACGAGTATAAATTCTCCTTCTGTTATATAAATGTGTATATGTAATCATTTATTAATTTTAATATACAGTCCACAAATTTATATTAAATTTTACCAGAATTCTTGGTAATGTATATTTCATTAGCAATTAATAGGTCTAGAGTAACTTATGGAGAGATGGATTATTGTAGGTATCGAAGGGGGACATTTTTTGTGACCAAGGTGTCCCAAAAATTCCTACTTGTCTCTGTAACTTTGATAAATAATAATTATCTTTGTTCCCATTTACTGGTATGTATCTAATGAGATACATCCAGGTAAATGTAATTTTCCACACATAATACTACCTTGGAGAACTCAAAATGATATCGGCAGGGATTCTGATTCTGTTTTGTTGATTTTCGCATTTTGTTTCCTATTGCTAGGATAGGACTTAAACCAGTCTGTGTAACCTATGCCGATATCTTGAAACGTATAAAAGAAAATTTTAGAAAGGACTTAATTTTAAATGAGTTCATGCTAACAGACCAGTTTTACTTATTCGGCACGATATATATATAAATATATTTATATATATAAATATATTTCTATATATATATATATATATATATATATATATATATATATATATATATATATATATATCTAAATATATATATATATAAATATATATATATAAATATATATATATATATATATATATATATATATATATATATATATATATATATATATATATGTGTGTGTGTGTGTGTGTGTACTCACCTAGTTGAGGTTGCGGGGGTCGAGTCCGAGCTCCTGGCCTGGCCTCTTCAATGATCGCTACTAGGTCACTCTCCCTGAGCCGTGAGCTTTATCATACCTCTGCTTAAAGCTATGTATGGATCCTGCCTCCACTACATCGCTTCCCAAACTATTCCACTTACTGACTACTCTGTGGCTGAAGAAATACTTCCTAACACCCCTCTGATTCATCTGTGTCTTCAGCTTCCAACTGTGTCCGCTTGTTACTGTGTCCAATCTCTGGAACATCCTGTCTTTGTCCACCTTGTCAATTCCTCTCAGTATTTTGTATGTCGTTATCATGTCCCCCTATCTCTCCTGTCCTCCAGTGTCGTCAGGTTGATTTCCCTTAACCTCTCCTCGTAGGACATACCTCTTAGCTCTGGGACTAGTCTTGTTGCAAACTTTCTCTAGTTTCTTCACGTGCTTGGCTAGGTGTGGGTTCCAAACTGGTGCCGCATACTCCAATATGGGCCTAACGTACACGGTGTACAGGGTCCTGAATGATTCCTTATTAAGATGTCGGAATGCTGTTCTGAGGTTTGCCAGGCGCCCATATGTTGCAGCAGTTATTTGGTTGATGTGCGCTTCAGGAGATGTGCCTGGTGTTATACTCACCCCAAGATCTTTTCCCTTGAGTGAGGTTTGTAGTCTCTGGCCCCCTAGACTGTACTCCGTCTGCGGTCTTCTTTGCCCTTCTCCAATCTTCATGACTTTGCACTTGATGGGATTGAACTCCAGGAGCCAATTGCTGGACCAGGTCTGCAGCCTGTCCAGATCCCTTTGTAGTTCTGCCTGGTCTTCGATCGAATGAATTCTTCTCATCAACTTCACGTCATCTGCAAACAGAGACACCTCAGAGTCTATTCCTTCCGTCATGTCGTTCACAAATACCAGAAACAGCACTGGTCCTAGGACTGACCCCTGCGGGACCCCGCTGGTCACAGGTGCCCACTCTGACACCTCGCCACGTACCATGACTCGCTGCTGTCTTCCTGACAAGTATTCCCTGATCCATTGTAGTGCCTTCCCTGTTATCCCTGCTTGGTCCTCCAGTTTTTGCACCAATCTCTTGTGTGGAACTGTGTCAAACGCCTTCTTACAGTCCAAGAAAATGCAATCCACCCACCCCTCTCTCTCTTGTCTTACTGCTGTCACCATGTCATAGAACTCCAGTAGGTTTGTGACACAGGATTTCCCGTCCCTGAAACCATGTTGGCTGCTGTTGATGAGATCGTTCCTTTCTAGGTGTACCACAACTCTTCTCCTGATAATCTTCTCCATGATTTTGCATACTATACATGTCAGTGACACTGGTCTGTAGTTTAATGCTTCATGTCTGTCTCCTTTTTTAAAGATTGGGACTACATTTGCTGTCTTCCATGCTTCAGGCAATCTCCCTGTTTCGATAGATGTATTGAATATTGTTGTTAGGGGTACACATAGCACCTCTGCTCCCTCTCTCAATACCCATGGGGAGATGTTATCTGGAACCATTGCCTTTGAGGTATCTAGCTCACTCAGAAGCCTCTTCACTTCTTCCTCGGTTGTGTGCACTGTGTCCAGCACTTGGAGGTGTGCCCCACCTCTCCGTCTTTCTGGAGTCCCTTCTGTCTCCTCTGTGAACACTTCTTTGAATCTCTTGTTGAGTTCTTCACATACTTCACGGTCATTTCTTGTTGACTCTCCTCCTTCCTTCCTTAGCCTGATTACCTGGTCCTTGACTGTTGTTTTCCTCCTGATGTGGCTGTACAACAGTTTTGGGTCAGATTTGGCTTTCGCTGCTATGTCATTTTCATATTGTCTTTGGGCCTCCCTTCTTATCTGTGCATATTCGTTTCTGGCTCTACGACTGGTCTCCTTATTCTCCTGGGTCCTTTGCCTTCTATATTTCTTCCATTCCCTAGCACACTTGGTTTTTGCCTCCCTGCACCTTTGGGTAAACCATGGGCTCATCCTGGCTTTTTCATTATTCCTGTTACCCTTGGGTACAAACCTCTCCTCAGCCTCCTTGCATTTTGTTGCTACATATTCCATCATCTCATTAACTGGCTTCCCTGCCAGTTCTCTGTCCCACTGAACCCCGTTCAGGTAGTTCCTCATTCCTGTGTAGTCCCCTTTCTTGTAGTTTGGCTTCATTCGTCCTGGCCTTCCTGCTTCTCCCTCCACTTGTGTATTCGAAGCTTAAAACCACATGGTCACTAGCCCCAAGGGGTCTTTCGTATGTGATGTCCTCGATATCTGCACTACTCAAGGTGAATACTAAGTCCAGCCTTGCTGGTTCATCCTCTCCTCTCTCTCTTGTAGTGTCCCTTACGTGTTGGCACATGAAGTTTTCCAGTACCACCTCCATCATCTTAGCCCTCCATGTATCTTGGCCCCCATGTGGGTTCAAGTTCTCCCAATCGATCTCCTTGTGGTTAAAGTCACCCATGATCAGGAGCTTTGCCCTGCATGCATGAGCTCTTCTGGCCACTCTAGCCAGTGTATCAACCATCGCTCTATTGCTCTCGTCGTACTCTTGCCTTGGCCTCCTGCTGTTCTGTGGTGGGTTATACATCACTGCTATTACCACCTTGGGACCTCCAGAGTGAAGTGTTCCCGCTATGTAGTCACTTTCTTCTCCGCTGTCTTCTCTCTCCAGCTCATCAAAATTCCAGCGATTTTTGATCAGCAACGCCACTCCTCCACCCCCCCTGTTCCCTCTGTCTTTTCTCAGGATTTGGTATCCCGTTGGAAAGATGGCATCTGTTATCATACCTGTAAGCTTGGTTTCTGTGAGAGCTATGATGTCCGGTGATGCTTCTTTGACTCTTTCATGCCACTCCTCCCACTTATTTGTTATTCCATCAGCGTTTGTGTACCATACCTTCAGTTTCCTTTCCAACACTGTGGTTTGGGGGGCCTGTGAGGGTGGGAGACCTGGTGGCATACTGTGGGATTCTATAGCTCGGTGTTGGGTGGAGGCTGTGGGTGTGGATTGTAGTGTGTGTTGGGATGGTGTGATAGGTTGTATGGTTCTGAGAATAGTTGTGTGTGTGCTTGCCCTTGCTGTTCTGTTCTGCTCTGACTGACCTCTGCTGGTTCCATCCTTGTCTCTTTTCCTTGCTCCTTTCGCTTTTTGTCCTCTCCCTCAGCTGCTGTCGTTCTGATTTTGTTCTGTCTCTGTCTAGGAACACCCTCTTGTACTCTTCCGAGTATTTCAATCGTGGTTTCTCTTGGAGGATCCTGTTCCGCACTGCTTCCATCCTGAGAATCAGCTTGATTGGTCGGTTTCTCCCCTTCGAGTACCCCCCTATTCTCTGAAAATTTACAATCTCATCCATCTCTTCACCTATTTCCGTGATGATTTTCTCAATCTCCTTTCTTTCTTCCTGCTGCCTTTCAGTGTGTGTCCTTTCCTCTCTCTCCTGAAGCCCATGGATAAACACTGATTTTGCCCTTTCTTCCTCCCATTGCCTCACCCTCTGTGACTCTGGATCCTGCCTGTATGTGGTCAGTTTCTCCCTTGATTTTTCCAGTGGCTCTTGATAGCCTGGTTGTGCCTCAGCAATCGACCTATCACCCTCTCCATCTGCAACCAGCTGTTCTTCCCTTTCACTCCTTGGTCCTCCTTGGCAGGCTGATATGACCTTAGCATAATTCATAATTCCTTCCTTCCTGTTCGGCCTCGCAGCTTCATATGCTGTGTCTTCTCTGGTCACGGCCCCTGTAACTCGCTTCAGCCTATTTATCTCAACTTCTAGGACCCTTATCTTGGCTACTGCAGTTTCGACTTGTGCCTTCCAATTCTTTGTCTCTTCTCCAACCTCTTTTCCAATTTCACAGAGAGCTCTTTCTCCATTTTTTCAGAAAGCTCTCCTAATTTTCTCTCCCACTCTTGTTCCATCCTTTTCCACTGCTCCTCCATCCACTCCTCCCTACCAGAACCATTCTCATCTGATCCTTGGTTCCTGCGAGTCCCCACCATTTTTTTTTTTTTTTTTTTTTTTTTTTTTTTTTTGTGAGAGAAGAGAGACGGGAAAGGTAGAAGGAGAGAGAGAGGGGAAGAGTGAGAAGGGAAAGGGAGAGAGAGAGAGAGAGAGAGAGAGAGAGAGAGAGAGAAGGGAAGGTAGAGAGAGGGGGATAGTGAGAAGGAAGGTAAGAGAGGGGGATAGTGAGAAGTGAGAGTGAGAGAGAGAGGGGGAGAGAGAGTGAGGGGAAGGGTAGGAGAGGGGGAGAGTTAGAAGGGAAAATGGGGAAGAGAGAGAGCAAGAGAGAGAGAGGGAGAGAGAGAGGGAGAAAGAGAGAGGGAGAGAGGGAGAGAGAGGGAGAGAGGGAGAGAGGGAGGGGGAAAGTGGAGGGACAGTGAGAGAGAGAGGGGGAGGGAGAGTGAAGGGAAGGGTAGGAGAGGGGGAGAGTTAGAAGGGAAAATGGGGAAGAGAGAGAGCAAGAGAGAGAGAGAGAGAGAGAGAGAGAGAGAGAGAGAGAGAGAGAGAGAGAGAGAGAGAGAGAGAGAGAGAGAGAGAGAGAGAGAGAGAGAGAGAGAGAGGGAGAGAGGGAGAGAGAGAAAGAGAAGGCAAAGAGAGGGGGAGAGAGGGGGAGAAGGGGGAAAGAGGGGGGAGATGGAAGAGCGAGAGGGGGGAGATGGAAGAGCGAGAGGGGAGAGAGGCTAGGGGGAGAGGGAGGGGAGAGATAAATGGGAGGGGAGAGATGTTAGAGGGGGGGAGATGTTAGAGGGGGGAAGGTGTTAGAGGTAAGAGATGTTAGAGGGGAGAGATGGGAGAGGGAAGAGAGAGAGAGAGATAGGTAGAGAGTGATAGGTAGAGAGAGAGATATAGGTAAAGAGTGAGAAAGGTAGAGATAGGTCTCTACCTAGGATAGGAAGAGGGGGGGAGAGGAGCAAGGTTCAGATGGTCAGTTCACAGGATGGTGTGAAATCCTGTGTATGTGTGTGTTTGTGTGTGTGTGTGTGTGTGTGTGTGTGTGTGTGTGTGTGTGTGGGTGTGTGTGTGTGTGAGTGTGTGTGTGTGTGTGTGTGTGTGTGTGTGTGTGTGTGTGTGTGTGTGTGTGTGTACTCACCTAGTTGTACTCACCTAGTTGAGGTTGCAGGGGTCGAGTCCTAGCTCCTGGCCCCGCCTCTTCACTTGTCGCCACTAGGTCACTCTCCCTGAACCATGACCTTTACCGTACCTGTACTTAAACCTATGTATGGATCCTGCCTCCACTACATCTCTTCCCAAACTGTTCCACTTCCTGACTACTCTGTGGCTAAAGAAATACTTCCTAACATCCCTGTGATTCATCTGTGTCTTCAGCTTCCAACTGTGTCCCCTTGTTGCTGTGTCCAGTCTCTGGAACATCCTGTCTTTGTCCACCTTGTCAATTCCTCTCAGTATTTTGTAAGTCGTTATCATGTCCCCCCTATCTCTCCTGTTCTCCAGTGTCGTCAGGTTGATTTTCCTTAACCTCTCCTCGTAGGACATACCTCTTAGCTCTGGGACTAGTCTTGTGGCAAACCTTTTCACTTTCTCTAGTTTCTTTACATGCTTGGCTAGGTGTGGGTTCCAAACTGGTGCCGCATACTCCAATATGGGCCTAACGTACACGGTGTACTGGATCCTGAACGACTCCTTATTAAGATGTTGGAATGCTGTTCTGAGGTTTGCTAGGCGCTCATATGCTGCAGCAGTTATTTGGTTGATGTGCGCTTCAGGAGATGTGCCTGGTGTTATACTCACCCCAAGATCTTTTTCCTTGAGTGAGGTTTGTAGTCTCTGACCCCCTAGACTGTACTCCGTCTGCGGTCTTTTTTGCCCTAATAAGGTAACAATGGTACTAATAAAACTAAAATTAATGGTAAAATAACAATAATAATAATAATAATAATAATAATAATAATAATAATAATAATAATAATAATAATAATAATAATAATAATAATAATAATAAATGACATCAGTATATTTATCATCTTACCATTCTTCTCTCATTTCCTTACCATCCTCAGCTTTGTAAATAACCTTCCTTGATATTTTCCAGCTGGTAAACACTATCCTGGCTGGAAACACCAGTTTCTTCACCACCACAGGGTTCATGAGTGGCCATCTGCACTCTAGCCTCACCCAGTGTGAACGATGGATCCTGGTAAGCCACGTTAATTTAACCTGTGCAACAGCGATTTTTTTTTTTTTTTGACAAATTTCTAGTGGAACCTTAAAAAAATTCCCATGAGAATAGCTAGGTCTGAAGTGATGCTAGACGTCTACTTCTGCAATGGGGATGAAATTGTTATGCCTTATCAATACCAAAACTCATGGAAGCTAGAGTCATCCATCAGTACCAAGACTCATGGAAACTAGAGTCATCCATCAGTACCAAGACTCATGGAAACTAGATAAGCCAAGCCAGACTCACCAAAACAGGCTTCCCGACTCCACTAAGAGCCAGAGAAAAGAATAATATGAATATCAGTTAAGTCACCACAAAAATCCTGAGGACTAGTGTAGTGACTCTCCATCGGAGTGCTTTGTTTGCTGGGGAAACCAACCGTATGAGTCCCAAGACTCTATCTCCGATTGCTCGGGATGATACCTACCATATGAGTCTCCAGGACTCTTCCTTCGAGTGTTGGGTGTAAAGTAACCGAGCGAGTCTCAGGACTCTCCCTCTGAGTGCAGAAAAATAAACCAACCATGTGAGTCCCAGGGCTTTCCATCTAAGTGCTGAGGACTAAACCAACCATGCGAGTCCCAGGACTCCGAGTGCTGGGGACTGGACTCTTTATATGAGTACAAGAGGTGATCAATCCCCAACGCCAGAGCCATCAGTGGTTGTTGTACGAGGTTGGGTGTTCAGTGGAGGTCAGTGGAGGTCAGTGGAGGTCAGTGGAGGCCGCCAGTAACACAGGTTGGGCGCATCTCCCAACTATATCCAGGACCCTTTTGAACTTGTTCACGATGGTGAGGGTAGTGGCCTCCTGGGTGAGGGCGGTGGCCTCCTAGGTGAGGGCGGTAGCATCAGTTTGGCAGTGCGAAAACGAGACTGAGGAAGAGACACGTCGCCTGATGATGTTCACCTCCTGGGGAGTGGAATCTCCTTCATCTTCCTCTTGGGGAGTGGAAGCTCCTTCGACTCCCTCTTGGAGAGTGGAATCTCCTTTGACTCCCACGTTGGCGGTGCAGTCTCCTTCGACTCCCACTTGGGGAGTACAAGCTCCTTCAACTCCCTCATGGGGAGTGCAATCCCTTTCGACTCTGTCTTGGGAAGTGGAATCTCCTTCGACTCCGTCTAAGGGAATGCAGTCTCTGTCGGCTCCCTCTTGGGAAGTGGAATCTCCTTCGACTGCGTCTTGGGGAGTAGACTCAGCATAATAGTATGATTCAAGAGTCTCACTGTCTCCCCTATAGACTGAGGTTGCCAGTCTTGTGCAGTGTGAGTGAGACATTCAAGGCTGGTGCTCAGGTACTAGATCAAACCATCGATCTGCTCTGAGGTGGGAGGCTCTTCGCCGAAGTTAAGCTCCAGCTCGAAACACTGATCCCTGGGATGGATGAAATGATGCAGTGATACTTCAAGTACCATCTTGTAGTCCCCGCTGTCTAACTCGCTCACTCCCACACACCTTAGTTCTGTTGTTGCTACCGGGGAAGATGTGTTGTCGGAATCTCCCTCCTGGGGAGAGAAATCTCCCGCCTGGGGAGTGGAATCTCCTTCGACTCCCTCCTGGAGAGTAGAATCATCTCCTTCATCTCCTTCATGGTGAGTGGAATCTCCTTCGACACCCTCTTGGGGAGTGGATCTCAGTGCTAAAGTGGGTAAAAATGTTGTGGAGGGAGTAGTAGGTAAATTTGGGGTGCCAGGGGTAAATGAAAATGGGGAGCCTTTAGTTGAGCTATGTGTACAAAGAGCTTTGGTAATAAGTAATACATATTTTATGAAAAAGAAGATAAATAAGTATACAAGATAAAATATAGCACGTAATGAAAGTAATTTGTTAGATTATGTATTGGTGGATAAAAGGTTGATGGGTAGGCTTCAGGATGTATATGTTTATAGAGGGGCAACTGATATATCGGATCATTATTTAGTTGTAGCTACAGTTAGAGTAAGAGGTAGATGGGACAAAAGGAAAATGGCAACAGCAAGTAAGAGAGAGAGGTGAAAGTGTATAAACTAAGGGAGGAGGGAGTTATTCAATTCAATTCAATTCAAGTTTATTCTCTATAAGGGTTACAATGTGGGGTTTACAGGTTTTGGGTATTGTGTGGTTTACATGTTATAAAATACTAATTACAGAAGGGGCCACTAGGACATCTAGCATGGCTAGGCATTTCGAGCAGACTTAGATTAATTCTTAACATTAAATCCTTACAGATTATGGTATTAAGGCAAAGTGACTACATCATAATTTGTGAGTTTAGCAATGTGAATGCTTTTGTTTTGGCACAATACAAAGTGTCTATATTGGAGTATCATAGGCAAACTTATGACTAGTTAGGATTTATTATTTTAAGATTAAGATTAGTATTTCTGGGTTTATAGTCAGTGGGTGAGTAAGTGTAGTAAGTGTAATTGTGAACCACCAGGTGGTTATCATGTAGTTAGTTGTCGGGGTGGATCAGGGAGATAAGATGTTTTCTAACTGTAGTTTTGAAAGTGATGAATGTGTCTGCAGTTCTAGAGTTTTCAGGTAGGGTGTTCCAGATTTTAGGTCCTTTGAAATGCATTGAATTTTTGTAAAGGTTTAGTCAAACATGAAGAATGTCATAGGGTGAGATATAAGCAACTATTGGCAGAAAGGTGGGCTAGTGCAAGTATGAGTAGTTAGGGGGTTGAAGACGATTGGAATAGTTCTAAAAATGCAGTATTAGAATGTGGGGCAGAAGTTTGTGGCTATAGGAGGGTGGGTGCAGGAGGAAAGAGAAGTGGTTGGTGGAATGATAAAGTAAAGGGTTTGATAAATGAGAAAAAAGTAGCTTATGAGAGGTTTTTACAAAGAAGAAGTGTTATAAGAAGAGCAGAGTATATGGAGAGTAAAAGAAATGTGAAGAGAATGGTGAGAGAGTGTAAAAGGAGAGCAGATGATAGAGTGGGAGAGGCACTGTCAAGGAATTTTGATGAAAATAAGAAAAAAAATTGGAGTGAGATAAACAAGTTAAGAAAGCCTAGGGAACGAATGGATTTGTCAGTTAAAAACAGAGTAGGGGAGTTAGTAGGTGGGGAGCTGGAGGTATTGGGTAGATGGCGGGAATATTTTGAGGAACTTTTAAATGTCGATGAAGAAAGGGAGGAGGAAACTTCATGCACTGGTCAGGAAGGTATAATAACTTTTAGCATTGAAGAAGAGCAAGATGTGAGTGTGGGGGAGGTGCATGAGGCATTACGTTGAAGGAAATGGGGTAAAGCAGAAGGAACTGACGGGATAATGACAGAAATGTTAAAAGCAGGGGGGGGGGATATAGTATTGGAGTGGTTGGTATTTTTGTTTAATAAATGTATGAAAGAGGGGAAGGTACCTAGGGAATGGCAGAAAGCATGTATAGTTCCTTTATATAAAGGGAAGCGGGAAAAAAGATATTGTAAAAATTATAGGGGAATACGTTTACTGAGTATATCAGAAAAAAAATGTACGGTAGGGAATTAGAGGTAAGGCAGAGAGTAGGATTGCAGATGAGCAAGGAGGCTCTATTGTGGGTAGGGGATGTGTAGATTAAGTGTTTGCATTGAAGCATATATGTGAACATATTTAGATAAAGGTAGGGAAGTTTTCATTGCATTTATGTATTTAGAAAAAGGCATGTGATAGAGTGGAGCAACGTGGCAGATGTTGCAATTATATGGAATAGGTAATAAGTACTAAATGCTGTAAAGAGTTTTTATGAGGATAATGAGGCTCAGGTTAGGGTGTGTAGGAGAGAGGGAGGCTACTTCCCGGTAAAAGTAGGTCTTAGATAGGGATATGTAATGTCACCATGGCTGTTTAATATATTTATAGATGGGTTTGTGAAAGAAATAAATGCTAGGGTGTTGGGGAGAGGGGTGGCTGAGAACTATGTGATCCGGGTTGGTATATTAATTAGTTGCGTGTCACTATTTAAACTCAGAATTTGCTTATACCTTTTACATAGTCCGTTATTTTGCTGTTGAAAACATATATGGAGATCTCCCAGTATTACTGTTTCGTAATTGTTCTCAAGACCGGACAAGACTCTCGAAAAGTCGATCTAAAAACTGGTCATTCGTGGGAGGGAGTTAACTAGTTCCTACTAAGGTGGGTTTGGTCTTGGGAAGATACACTTCAGACCATAGAATCTCCAGTTTATTGTCATTTCAATCAGGCCTTGGATTAAAGGCTAGGTCATTCCTTATGTAGGCACATACCCCACCACCTTTTCTATTCCTATCTAAGCGATAAATATTGTAACCTTCTGTTTTGACTTCCTCGTCAGTCACCGTATCATCTAACCAGGATTCAGAGATGGATATAACTGCCGCCCAAGTTCTGTTAACTAGAATCCTAATCTCTCCAATTTTGGAAAAAGTGTTCTCGCGTTGACATGAATGAAGTGAAGGCCTGTTTTCACAAAACAGTCATAATCATCAAATTATGGCAGGGGACCATTTGTATTAAAATTAAGTAAATCAGTGTCATCGTTGCTAAAGGGTAACTGTGCCAAAGTGCATTTGTTACAAAGAAAATTAAATCTGGCACCATTACCATAACCGAACACTTATCCATTATGTACCCACCCGTTCCATAATTTACTTAAGGTATATTTTACTGTCCTTCTATCGTACCTTAGTAGAGTGTATACATATGTCTGGTGGTGTCTGAGATGATAAGAATGGTTCTATTGTCTCACACTGACCTCTATTTGCATTACATATAGAGTTAAGGTTATCATTCCTAGCTACTAGACCAACATTATCACCGTCACTTATCTGTCTGTTCTGCACCTGTACCACAGTTTGAAGTCCTGGATTACTTTGGATATCGCCACTTAACAGCACCATTATAAGAAACCGTGCACTACTGTTTTTGTTTGGGTATGCGGTGTTGCCATACCTTGCGGCGATAGTGACATTTACTTTTCTGGTAGAATGGCAACTGTTGGGCTTTCACTGTCCAGGGCGCTGTTACCCCATTCGCCTTTTCTAGTTCCCGTGACTGATTTCCTTCTTCAGAGAATTGCAGCATAAAGATAAATATAATTATGGAAGCCTGTATCCCTCTAATGCCAGCCATGTTCACTCTTTACTCTTTTTATCACTTCAAAACACTACTTTTTTTCCCCTTTTTAGAAAAAAAGAAACCACTGATCGCTATCAGTCACCTAGCAATGGCCTAGTAGCTACTCTAGCAATCACCACTGATTATTAGTAGATTTCTTCTTATCTTACTTCACAAACCCCCTTCACTCCACAGACCGGCTTCACCGATCACACTTCTAGCTTATTTCCATTCTGGCATGATAAAAAAAAATTTAATCAATGGTGTTATCCGTCCAAAGCTTCCTCAGTCCCACTGAGCGGTGCTGCCTCGTGTTGTTTAATGTTCCTCGTAGAGGTGATGTTTTAGCCATTTTTAAAAGCACTGAGGGAAAAAACGGCCACTGCACCTGACAGATTCCTTGGAGTTTTGTTGTTAGATTTGGCGGTTTCTCCTGTGTTTCCCTCCCAATAACACTGGTGCAGTTGATATGATGGTCAGCTACTGCCAGCTAGTTGAGAACGTCACTTCACTAGTTGCACGTCTGGCAGTAGCTGGTGTTGGAATGTCAGTCAGCCATGTTTAAATGTTCACTTCCTTCCCACACTTGGCACTGAGGGAAAAAAAACCGTCACTACAGACCTTTCAGTTTACTTTAAGTTTTGTTGTTAGGTTTTTCCCTATGTTGTCTTCCCATAGAACACTCCTGCAGTTAATATGAAGGTCAGTTACTTCAGTGTAGCGGAAAACTTCGCTTGTCTGGTTGAACGTCTGGTAGCGGGTCTGGTATTTGAATACCGGTCGTCCTCTTTTGGTCATATTTGGCCCATTTCGCTGTCGTCACCGTCAGTTTTCTTGTCACTAAAAGTTCCTTGTATGTAGTTGCAACAGTACTTGCAATTAGGCCATCACTGGAGTTTGGATCGACCCAGGGGATACTGTCTCTGATATTTTACTTATTCACACTTAGCAACCATCATCCTACTTCTCTCCTAACATAAAGTGGGAGTTGTCACAGTTGCACGTTGCTGATGATACTGTGCTTTTGGGAAATTCTGAAGGGAAGTTGCAAAGGTTGGTGGATGAGTTTGGTAGGGTACGGAAAAGAAGGTAATAAAAGTGAATATAGGAAAGAGTAAGGTGATGAGGATAAAAAAAAATGGTAACGAAAGACTGGATATTAGATTGAAAGTAGAGAGTATGGAGGAGGTGAATGTATTCAGATATTTGGGAGTAGATGTATCAGCAGATGGGTCTATGAAAAATTAGGTGATTCATTGAATTGACTAGGGGAAAAAGATGAGTGGTGCACTGAGAAGTCTGTGGAGACAAAGAACTTTGTTCCTGGAAGCAAAGAGGGGAATGTATGAGAGTATAGTTATACCAACGCTCTTATATGGGTGTGAAGTATGGGTGGTGAATATTGCAACAAGGAGAAGGCTGGAGGTAATGTGTGGTGTGAATATAATGCAGAGAATTCTTAATCTGGAAATTAGGAGGAGGTGCGCGATTTCCAAAACTATTAT
Source organism: Cherax quadricarinatus (assembly GCF_038502225.1). Classification (NCBI taxonomy): domain Eukaryota; kingdom Metazoa; phylum Arthropoda; class Malacostraca; order Decapoda; family Parastacidae; genus Cherax; species Cherax quadricarinatus. The sequence goes on from NC_091292.1 coordinate 37,054,259, forward strand.
TCAGAGGGCTTACGAGGGGTTGTTGAGGCGGTTCAGAGATGTAGAGAGAATGGAACGAAACAGAATGACTTCGAGAGTGTATAAATCTGTAGTGGAGGGAAGGCGGGGTAGAGGTCGGCCTTGGAAAGGTTGGAGGGAGGGGGTAAATGAGATTTTGTGTGCGAGGGGCATAGACTTCCAGCAAGCATGCGCGAGCATGTTAGATAGGAGTGAATGGAGACAAATGGTTTTTAGGACTTGACGTGCTGTTGGAGTGGGAGCAGGGTAATATTTATGGAGGGATTCAGGGAAACCGGTAGGCCGGACTTTAGTCCTGAAGATGGGAAGTACAGTGTCTGCACTCTGAAGGATGGGTGTTAATGTTGCAGTTTTTTAATTGTAGTGTAAGCACGCCTCTGGCAAGACAGTGATGGAGTGAAAGATGATGGGAGTTTTTCTGTTTTGGTCCACCCTACCTTGGTGGGAAACGGCCAATGTGTTAATAAGATATAATTAATGTGTTAATAAGATATAATTAATGTGTTAATAAGATATAATTAATGTGTTAATAAGATATAATTAATGTGTTAATAAGACATAATTAATTGCAAAATATGCAATACCAGATATTTTTATCGATGAAACATTTTGCCTGTGCTGCAGGCTCTATCAGTCGAATAGAGATGAATTATTATCCTGGAGACAGTGGAGATGTGAAGAGGTAATCTGAGATAACCAGCCCCTTAGCCATGGTGCAAGACAATCTGCATCATAGCTTAAAGCAGAAGCATGTGGCCAGAGGCTTATATTCGGATAATGGAGAGTGAGGTGTAACTGCTTGGAGATCATGTAATAGATGAGCCGGCTTCATTAATGGAATTGGGTCATGCTAAACAGTTATTAGAAATAGAGAAACTAAAGACATCCTTTGTTCCAAGAAGTCATAGTGTTGAAGAGTCACTCAAGTATCATATAATAAAATCACACTACCGATAAATATTGTATTGCCACACAAGCATCTTCTAACGCCTGCTGTACCTGGTTAGACAAGATAACAACTAAAGTATAGTCATTGAGAAGAAAGAGGAAAAATGAAGAATAAAATATATACCAGATCTTAGCTACTGATTTACATATACTCCCATCATCAAATTAATGTACAAATATTTGCTCTTCATACATTGGGTTTAACCAGTACCTTTATAAATATGTTTGAAAAGAGAGAGCTAGGGCTTGAAACATCAATACAGAGGACAGATTCTATTATGGTAGTAACCACGATGGAAATAAATGGTATAAAATACCGACACAATGGAAATATAAACACAAATGCAGTATAATGTGATCCTTTATTGACAACGCTATCCCACATAAGAACATAGAACACTGCAGAAGGTCTACTCACAACTTGTCCAATACCCCTGCCAAGCTACCCAAGACTCTATAACCCCACCCGGTAGATCATCAGATGCAGCATTCTCCACCTGACCTCAACATTCTGAACATGCCTATAAATACACTCGTACCTTCCAACCCCAGGTAGATCCGTGTGTGACTTGAAAAAGCCCACTGTGTGGGTGAAACGTTGTCAATAAAGGATTACATTATACTGCATTTGTGTTTATATTTCCATGGTAGTAACCAGCTGATGGCTCACGAGGGTCTGAGAGTTTAGGGCTGCCCCTACATGCTAGTTAACTTTCCCTGGCTCCTCCACCTACCTACTCATTCTCTGCTAGCGGAACCTTTAGCACAGCTAGCAGTTACTCCCACTCAAAAGGTGTACTTATTGAGAATAGGGCTTAAACCATGCCTTAAAACTGGTTTGTGATGGCATACAGGAATGTGGTTACATGCGATGCAATATGTGCATTTGCACATGCCTCACAGACAATGTAGCAACATCTCTACGTACAAATGTAGAGGAAACTCTTCAGAGTTCAACCATTAATATGCCCCACGAGGAGCTGAATGTAGTTGGTTGGTTGTAAATATAGAGAAAGGAAATAGAGGTGTGTCCCTACAGCCTGCCCTTACCTACCATATCTGAGTACAGCAATACACAACTCAGGGGGACAAGAACTTCATTGCTTATAATATTGTTAATACCCAAGTCAGGGAACTTAAGCATAAGGTTGACACAAGAGACATCCAAATCAGACAAAATAAAATCGAGAGAACATGAAACAGATAATAGTTTATCCATAAAATCTTAAATTTTGTGCAAATGCAGACCAGAACCCAGCAAACGTGGGTTCGAATCCTGCTAGCTACGATATTTCTGTTTATATATTTTCCCCTGATTCTGCGGGGCGCATTGATGTAGTATCGTTTGTGGGACCAGAATATATGGGAGGAAAATGAAATAGCTGGAAACCATGCCAGAGGCTCTGGTGTACCCGGCGCCTGGAAGAAACATAGTTTGTAATCAGGTGTTTTAAGGCATCTGTGGCAGAGTGGTCTAAGATGTCAAGTCGGAAAATATGCCACCTTCCAAACTTGAGTTCAAATCCTGCTGACCGAAATTTTTCTCTGAATGTATGTCAACTTGTTTCTGCTTGGTGCATTTATATATGTCGTGCAGAATAAGCAAAATTTGCGATATTGACTTCAATAGCAGAGCTCTTTTTGCCGAATAAGGCAAGCGAAAATTTGTGTATGCAATAATTTTCGCAAAAATTATTCTGAAAATAAAGAAAAAAATATATTTCATTGAGTTTGTTTATTAGTAAATTATTGTAAACTTATCTAAAATATATTTAGTTGGATTAGGCTAAATTAAACTGCGCTTGTTATAATAAGGTTAGGTAGGTTATCTAAGGTTCTTTTGGTACAAAATTATTAGTTTTTACATTAAAATAAGTGGAAAATATATATCTTTTAATGTATAAGAGAAAATTTTAGAAAGGGCTTAATTTTAATTGAGTTCTTGCTAACTGACCAGTTTTACCTATTCAAAAAAATGTACACAGTACATGTTCACAATATATACATTATATGTACACACAACGTGCACACAGAACATGTGCATGCCGTACATTTACACATATATACACATAACAATCGCAAACTCAAGACTTGTACATAAAAATCATATATACAGTACAGTTAGGTCTCATGTTCACTTAAATATAAACTAAATCTCATGTTCCCTTTGTAAACAAGAATTAATCTGCACTTGGTGAACAAAGGGTCAAGCTCACTTGGTGAACAAAGTATGTAGACAGCCTGTACTGTCTGCACAGACAGCCCATGCTGTCTGCCAGCTCAGTTCATATTTCGCGCCAATAAAGTGCTGCCCTCTGGGCCTATCCAGGTCTGTGGGAAGCTGGTCCCACTCACTCTGACTCACACAGCGGCCTGGCAGGAAGACACAAGGCCTACTAGTAGCTCTCTCTCGTGGGATGGCCCTCCCAGGCCATGGGCACAACACACAAGCCTGTGTACCCACTACGACTTTACAAATAAAGTAAGAAGCCTCCGAAGACGTCTATCATTCACGCACCCACTTTCATCGTACCATTAAATCTTGGTTCACATTGGTGGGAAGCGGTGGTCGCAGCAGTTGTGTTTGCCCGGAGAGAGGAAGAAAGGTATGAAGTCATCTTCACTTTATCACCCTATACAAGAGGCATCCGTCTCTCAACGAGTCATCCTGATGTCATGTCTGCACGTTTGAGCATCCAGACACAGGTACAAGCAGGATCTAGCCGAAATTTGCCGAATTTCTTCGAGAATTGTAAGTGGCGTTCCAGTGACCCCATGCTACAGCGTCCCACGCTGTTTCTCAAGTCACGTGTTCAGGGTCACTTGTATGTTGCTGTTGTTGTTCAGCTCAGCACAGCTGTTTCAGCAAGCCAGAGGTGAGTTTTGTGGTGATTTCTGCGTCCAGTGTGCGTTTCGCCGTGTTGTGGGTTTGAGAGGAGGAAGTGGCCAGATCCTCCCTCGCCATACACTCACCCATGCTCCTCACCACCACACTACCATACTCCACCACTCTGTACTCACTCCCTCTGCTGTTTTTCTGCTGTTTTTCGTGTGAATTCATTGCCAGAGCTGTGTATCCGAGTGCCCGAGGCCACTCGAAGCTACGTAGATCAGCATGCCACATAGATCAGCACGCCACATAGATCAGCAAGCCATGTGGATCAGCAAGCCACGTAGATCAGCAAGCCACGTGGACCAGCAAGCCACACGGATCAATAAGCCACGTGGATCAGCATGCCACATAGATCACTCGAAGCCATGTGGATCAGCAAGCCACGTAGATCAGCAAGCCTCGTGGATCAGCAAGCCATGTGGATCAGCAAGTCATGTACATCAGCATGCCACGTGGATCCCAACGCCACGTGGGGTGTGGGTGATGTCACGTAGATCTACAAGCCATGTGAGTTACCAAGCCAGATGTCCCAGGCCTCATGCTGTGGTCTGCTGCCCGCATCACATTGACGTCACCAACAATGCTGCCCGACTTCATGACGTCATGATGTCTGCCTGACGTCACGTCGAGATGTCTGCTGATGTCACAGTGCTGCTGACATCACCTCCCGACATCACGCCTGGCATCACATGATGTCACATCGAGTGTTTCTAGTAATTATTTTAGGATTGTCGAGAAAATTGAGAGAAGATATATGTCGTTTGTTAATTAATTCCTCTCAGTCAGTGTTCTTACATGTTAGTGTATGGCTTAGTGTCAGTTTTGTGCACAGAAAAGCATAATTTGCTAGTTTAAGCCATGTTGTACCGCATGTACCACGGGTGTGTGTAGTTTCCATGTGAGGTCTGAGCCAGACCTGAGTAGCACCACTGTGCTAAGTCACCCGATGTGACCAGCGCGTTTGACAGCTGATATCAGTCAACTCTAAGCCCGAGCCCCCTTGTACAGAAAGCTCTTATGCTCGTCACTCGTGATGTTCTGCAGAATCGTACCTGCTACGATTCCCATCGAGATTTGTTTCACTTCGCCTCCAGACCTTCAGAGTGCAGTTATATGTAGAGAAACAAGTCTGGGGACGCTTAGACTAACCTCTGCTATAACTCCAACTGCCGAGAGAATGACACTCGTCAAGCCGCAGTTAGCCCTGTTGGCAGGCGCTGTGCCAGCCTCGTGTCACAAGCTTCAGTGAGCAGCCTGCACAAAGATGATGTCACTTTGACTGCTAGCTCGCTGGTGTATGATGTTACGACTCCCTGATGTTTTGCCCAGTCGTCTCTGCCACGGCTCGCTCCACGCTCGCCAGCAGTGACAGCCCAGCGACAGTACCAGTCGAGAAGTGTCCTCCTGAGTCACTTGCCAGAAGTCCTGCCCCGTTGCCGAGTTTTGTCGAAGCCTCACTCGAGGGCACCAGCATGTCGTGCCCCAGGTTGAGTGAAAACCTGCAGCGACTCCTACGATGACTGCTTCACCGTTCCAGAGGAGACCGTACCCTGTTGCTTCACAGCTCAGCCGCAGCGATGTCTCCTGTGTTGCAGTATCTGACCAGACGCAGGAAGGCGTGCAGTGATGCCCATCGACGCTCACTGCCTATGACCACGATGTTTAGCACATCTCACATGTTTTTTCTTCCCTCCCTGTAGGAAGTTGCTTTTTCCATGTCCATGTGTATATATATGTTTTTTATTTTGTGTTCTGTGCCCTGTTCCTACGAGAGAGAGACCGAGTTTTTTTACCACCAGACATGGTCGGGACGACCATATGGTAGGTGGCCGAGCGTATGTAGACAGCCTGTACTGTCTGCACAGACAGCCCATGCTGTCTGCCAGCTCAGTTCATATTTCGCGCCACTAAAGTGCTGCCCTCTGGGCCTGTCCAGGTCTGTGGGAAGCTGGTCCCACACACTCTGACTCACACAGCGGCCTGGCAGGAAGACACAAGGCCTACTAGCAGCTCTCTCTCGTGAGATGGCCCTCCCTGGCCATGGGCACAACACACAAGCCTGTGTATCCACTACGACTTGACAAATAAAGTAAGAAGCCTCCGAAGACGTCTATCAGTCACACACCCGCTTTCAGCTCTACCAAATAATCCTTTATAAGTATTAGGCTCACCTGGTGAACAAGGCTCATATTCACTTGGTGACCTAATGCTCATGTTCATTTGGTAAACTAAGACTTTTGTTCACTTGTTGAACTAAGGCTAATGTTCACTTGGTTAACGAAAGCTCATGTTCACTTGGGGAGCAAAGGTTCATGTTCACCTGGTGAACAAAGAATCAAGTTCACTTAGTGAACAAAGACCCATGCTCGCCTGGTGAACAAAGGTTCGTTTTCATTTGGTGAACAAAAATCTCATCTTCATTTGGTAAACAAATGGTCATGCTCACTTGGTGAACAAAGTTTCATGTTCACCTGGTGAACTAAGATTCATGTTCACTTGGTGAACAAAGCCTCAAGTTCACTTGAACAAAAGCTCATGATCTACTGGTGATAAAAAAAAGCTGATGTTCACATAGTGATGAAAATAGATATGTTCACATGGTAATGAACAGAATCTCAGATTCAGTTGGATGAACAAGATCTAATATTTTCTCGCTGATGAACAAAAGCTCAAGTTCATTTCGTGATGAAAAAATTCACGTTCACTTGGTGATGAACAAAAGTTCATGTTCACTTGGTGAACACGAACTCGGCGAAGAAGAAAAGATTATGTTCATTTGATGAACACAAGTTCATGTTCGCTTGAAGAATAAAAGCTCATATTCATTTGGTGATAAACAAAAGTTCATGTTCACCTGATGGTGAACAAACGCACATGTTCACTTGGTTAACATAATTTTACACTTAAGCGAACAGAATGAACAATTGTATTATCGTAGGGAAGTGTTAAACCCGTACGAGTCATACAGAGCCTTGGAAATGGAAGGAAATCAGACTTGATCCAAGGGAAAGGCCGCTTTAATTTCCTGGAACAAGAGCCCGTCAGCAGCGTGAAGCAGCCCAGTGATGGATCAAGAGCCCGTCAGCAGCATGAAGCAGCCCAGTGATGGATCAAGAGCCCGTCAGCAGCATGAAGCAGCCCAGTGATGGATCAAGAGCCCGTCAGCAGCATGAAGCAGCCCAGTGATGGATCAAGAGCCCGTCAGCAGCATGAAGCAGCCCAGTGATGGATCAAGAGCCCGTCAGCAGCATGAAGCAGCCCAGTGATGGATCAAGAGCCCGTCAGCAGCATGAAGCAGCCCAGTGATGGATCAAGAGCCCGTCAGCAGCATGAAGCAGCCCAGTGATGGATCAAGAGCCCGTCAGCAGCATGAAGCAGCCCAGTGATGGATCAAGAGCCCGTCAGCAGCATGAAGCAGCCCAGTGATGGATCAAGAGCCCGTCAGCAGCATGAAGCAGCCCAGTGATGGATCAAGATCCCGTCAGCAGCATGAAGCAGCCCAGTGATGGATCAAGAGCCCGTCAGCAGCATGAAGCAGCCCAGTGATGGATCAAGAGCCCGTCAGCAGCATGAAGCAGCCCAGTGATGGATCAAGAGCCCGTCAGCAGCATGAAGCAGCCCAGTGATGGATCAAGAGCCCGTCAGCAGCATGAAGCACTCCAGTGATGGATCAAGAGCCCGTCAGCAGCATGAAGCAGCCCAGTGATGGATCAAGAGCCCGTCAGCAGCATGAAGCAGCCCAGTGATGGATCAAGAGCCCGTCAGCAGCATGAAGCAGCCCAGTGATGGATCAAGAGCCCGTCAGCAGCATGAAGCAGCCCAGTGATGGATCAAGAGCCTGTCAGCAGCATGAAGCAGCCCAGTGATGGATCAAGAGCCCGTCAGCAGCATGAAGAACCCCAGTGATGGATCAAGAGCCCGTCAGCAGCATGAAGCAGCCCAGTGATGGATCAAGAGCCCGTCAGCAGCATGAAGCAGCCCAGTGATGGATCAAGAGCCCGTCAGCAGCATGAAGCAGCCCAGTGATGGATCAAGAGCCCGTCAGCAGCACGAAGCAGCCCAGTGATGGATCAAGAGCCCGTCAGCAGCATGAAGCAGCCCAGTGATGGATCAAGAGCCCGTCAGCAGCATGAAGCAGCCCAGTGATGGATCAAGAGCCCGTCAGCAGCATGAAGCAGCCCAGTGATGGATCAAGAGCCCGTCAGCAGCATGAAGCAGCCCAGTGATGGATCAAGAGCCCGTCAGCAGCATGAAGCAGCCCAGTGATGGATCAAGAGCCCGTCAGCAGCATGAAGCAGCCCAGTGATGGATCAAGAGCCCGTCAGCAGCATGAAGCAGCCCAGTGATGGATCAAGAGCCCGTCAGCAGCATGAAGCAGCCCAGTGATGGATCAAGATCCCGTCAGCAGCATGAAGCAGCCCAGTGATGGATCAAGAGCCCGTCAGCAGCATGAAGCAACCCAGTGATGGATCAAGAGCCCGTCAGCAGCATGAAGCAGCCCAGTGATGGATCAAGAGCCCGTCAGCAGCATGACGCAGCCCAGTGATGGATCAAGAGCCCATCAGCAGCATGAAGCAGCCCTGTGATGGATCAAGAGCCCGTCAGCAGCATGAAGCAGCCCAGTGATGGATCAAGAGCCCGTCAGCAGCATGAAGCAGCCCAGTGATGGATCAAGATCCCGTCAGCAGCATGAAGCAGCCCAGTGATGGATCAAGAGCCCGTCAGCAGCATGAAGCAACCCAGTGATGGATCAAGAGCCCGTCAGCAGCATGAAGCAGCCCAGTGATGGATCAAGAGCCCGTCAGCAGCATGACGCAGCCCAGTGATGGATCAAGAGCCCATCAGCAGCATGAAGCAGCCCTGTGATGGATCAAGAGCCCGTCAGCAGCATGAAGCAGCCCAGTGATGGATCAAGAGCCCGTCAGCAGCATGAAGCAGCCCAGTGATGGATCAAGAGCCCGTCAGCAGCATGAAGCAGCCCAGTGATGGATCAAGAGCCCGTCAGCAGCACGAAGCAGCCCAGTGATGGATCAAGAGCCCGTCAGCAGCATGAAGCAGCCCAGTGATGGATCAAGAGCCCGTCAGCAGCATGAAGCAGCCCAGTGATGGATCAAGAGCCCGTCAGCAGCATGAAGCAGCCCAGTGATGGATCAAGAGCCCGTCAGCAGCATGAAGCAGCCCAGTGATGGATCAAGAGCCCGTCAGCAGCATGAAGCAGCCCAGTGATGGATCAAGAGCCCGTCAGCAGCATGAAGCAGCCCAGTGATGGATCAAGAGCCCGTCAGCAGCATGAAGCAGCCCAGTGATGGATCAAGAGCCCGTCAGCAGCATGAAGCAGCCCAGTGATGGATCAAGATCCCGTCAGCAGCATGAAGCAGCCCAGTGATGGATCAAGAGCCCGTCAGCAGCATGAAGCAGCCCAGTGATGGATCAAGAGCCCGTCAGCAGCATGAAGCAACCCAGTGATGGATCAAGAGCCCGTCAGCAGCATGAAGCAGCCCAGTGATGGATCAAGAGCCCGTCAGCAGCATGACGCAGCCCAGTGATGGATCAAGAGCCCATCAGCAGCATGAAGCAGCCCTGTGATGGATCAAGAGCCCGTCAGCAGCATGAAGCAGCCCAGTGATGGATCAAGAGCCCGTCAGCAGCATGAAGCAGCCCAGTGATGGATCAAGAGCCCGTCAGCAGCATGAAGCAGCCCAGTGATGGATCAAGAGCCCGTCAGCAGCATGAAGCAGCCCAGTGATGGATCAAGAGCCCGTCAGCAGCATGAAGCAGCCCAGTGATGGATCAAGAGCCCGTCAGCAGCATGAAGCAGCCCAGTGATGGATCAAGAGCCCGTCAGCAGCATGAAGCAGCCCAGTGATGGATCAAGAGCCCGTCAGCAGCATGAAGCAGCCCAGTGATGGATCAAGAGCCCGTCAGCAGCATGAAGCAGCCCAGTGATGGATCAAGAGCCCGTCAGCAGCATGAAGCAGCCCAGTGATGGATCAAGAGCCCGTCAGTAGCATGAAGCAGCCCAGTGATAGATCAAGAGCCCGTCAGCAGCATGAAGCAGCCAAGTGATGGATCAAGAGCCCGTCAGCAGCATGAAGCAGCCCAGTGATGGATCAAGAGCCCGTCAGCAGCATGAAGCAGCCCAGTGATGGATCAAGAGCCCGTCAGCAGCATGAAGCAGCCCAGTGATGGATCAAGAGCCCGTCAGCAGCATGAAGCAGCCCAGTGATGGATCAAGAGCCCGTCAGCAGCATGAAGCAGCCCAGTGATGGATCAAGAGCCCGTCAGCAGCATGAAGCAGCCCAGTGATGGATCACCAGTGAAATACTTTCTCATGTAAAAATAAAACCAGTTTTGTTTCTTTTCCTTCAAGCTGGGGAAGGGCTCTTGATCCCTTCAAGCTGGGGAAGGGCTCTTGATCCCTTCAAGCTGGGGAAGGGCTCTTGATCCCTTCAAGCTGGGGAAGGGCTCTTGATCCCTTCAAGCTGGGGAAGGGCTCTTGATCCCTTCAAGCTTGGGAAGGGCTTTTGATCCCTTCAAGCTGGGGAAGGGCTCTTGATCCCTTCAAGCTGGGGAAGGGCTCTTGATCCCTTCAAGCTGGGGAAGAGCTCTTGATCCCTTCAAGCAGGGGAAGGGCTCTTGATTCCTTCAAGTTGGGGAAGGGCTCTTGATCCCTTCAAGCTGGGGAAGGGCTTTTGATCCCTTCAAGCTGGGGAAGGGCTCTTGATCCCTTCAAGCTGGGGAAGGGCTCTTGATCCCTTCAAGCTGGGGAAGGGCTCTTGATCCCTTCAAGCTGGGGAAGGGCTCTTGATTCCTTCAAGCTGGGGAAGGGCTCTTGACCCCTTCAAGCTGGGGAAGGGCTCTTTATCCCTTCAAGCTGGGGAAGGACTCTTGATCCCTTCAAGCTGGGAAAGGGCTCTTTATCCCTTCAAGCTAGGGAAGGGCTCTTTATCCCTTCAAGCTGTAGAACGGCTCTTTATCCCTTCAAGCTAGGGAAGGGCTCTTGATCCCTTCAAGCTGGGGAAGGGCTCTTGATTCCTTCAAGCTGGGGAAGGGCTCTTGATCCCTTCAAGCTGGAGAAGGGCTCTTTATCCCTTCAAGCTGGGGAAGGGCTCTTTATCCCTTCAAGCTGGGGAAGGACTCTTGATCCCTTCAAGCTGGGGAAGGGCTCTTTATCCCTTCAAGCTGGGGAAGGGCTCTTTATCCCTTCAAGCTGTAGAACGGCTCTTTATCCCTTCAAGCTGGGGAAGGGCTCTTGATCCCTTCAAGTTGGGGAAGGGCTCTTTATCCCTTCAAGCTGGGGAAGGGTTCTTTATCCCTTCAAGCTGGAGAAAGGCTCTTGATCCTTTCAAGCTGGGGAAGGGCTCTTTATCCCTTCAAGCTGGTGAGGGGCTCTTTATCCCTTCAAGCTGGGGAAGGGCTCTTTATCCCTTCAAGCTGGGGAAGGGCTCTTTTTCCCTTCAAGTTGGGGAAGGGCTCTTTATCCCTTCAAGCTGGGGAAGGGCTCATTATCCCTTCAAGCTGGGGAAGGGCTCTTTATCCCTTTAAGCTGGAGAAGGGCTCTTGATCCCTTCAAGCTGGGAAGGGCTCTTGGTCCCTTCAAGCTGGGAAAGGGCTTTTGATCCCTTCAAGCTGAGGAAAGGCTTTTGATCCCTTCAATCTGGGGAAAGGCTTTTGATCCCTTCAAGATAGGGAAGGGCTCTTGATCCCTTCAAGCTGAAGTAGGGCTCTTGATCCCTTCAAGCTGGGGAAGGGTTCTTGATCCCTTCAAGCTGGGGAAGGCTCTTGATCCCTTCAAGCTGTGGAAGGGGTCTTGATCCCTTCAAACTGGGGAAGGTCTCTTGATCCCTTCAAGCTGGGAAAGGGCTCTTGATCCTTTAGAGCTGGGGAAGGTCTCTTGATCCCTTCAAGCTGGGGAAGGTCTCTTGATCCCTTCAAGCTGGGGAAGGGCTCTTTATACCTTCAAGCTGGGGAAGGGCTCTTGATCCTTTCAAGCTGGGAAGGTCTATTGATTCCTTCAAGCTGGGGAAGGGCTCTTGATCTCTTCAAGCTGGGGAAGGGCTCTTGATCTCTTCAAGCTGTGGAAGGGGTCTTGATCCCTTCAAACTGGGGAAGGTCTCTTGATCCCTTCAAGCTGGGGAAGGTCTCTTGATCCCTTCAAGCTGGGGAAGGGCTCTTTATCCCTTCAAGCTGGAGAACGGCTCTTTATCCCTTCAAACTGGGGAAGGGCTCTTTATCCCTTCAAGCTGGGGAAGGGCTCTTTATCCCTTCAAGCTGGGGAAGGGCTCTTTATCCCTTCAAGCTGGAGAAGGGCTCTTGATCCCTTCAAGCTGGGAAGGGCTCTTGGTCCCTTCAAGCTGGGAAAGAGCTTTTGATCCCTTCAAGCTGAGGAAAGCTTTTGATCCCTTCAATCTGGGAAAAGGCTTTTGATCCCTTCAAGCTAGGGAAGAGCTCTTGTTCCCTTCAAGCTGAAGAAGGGCTCTTTATCCCTTCAAGCTGGGGAAGGGTTCTTGATCCCTTCAAGCTGGGGAAAGACTCTTGATCCCTTCAAGCTGTGGAAGGGGTCTTGATCCCTTCAAACTGGGGAAGGTCTCTTGATCCCTTCAAGCTGGGGAAGGGCTCTTGATCCTTTCGAGCTGGGGAAGGTCTCTTGATCCCTTCAAGCTGGGGAAGGTCTCTTGATCCCTTCAAGCTGGGGAAAGGCTCTTGATCCCTTCAAGCTGGAGAAGGGCTCTTGATCATTTCAAGCTGGGAAGGTCTCTTGATCCCTTCAAGCTGCCAAAGGGCTCTTGATCTCTTCAAGCTGGGGAAGGGCTCTTGATCTCTTCAAGCTGTGGAAGAGGTCTTGATCCCTTCAAACTGGGGAAGGTCTCTTGATCCCTTCAAGCTGGGGAAGGGCTCTTGATCTTTTCGAGCTGGGAAGGTCTCTTGATCCCTTCAAGCTGGGAAGGTCTCTTGATCCCTTCAAGCTGGGGAAGGGCTCTTGATCCCTTCAAGCTGGGGAAGGACTCTTGATTCTTTCAAGCTGGGGAAGGGCTCTTGATCCCTTCAATCTGGGGAAGGTCTTTTGATCCCTTCAAGCTAGGGAAGGGTTCTTGATCCCTTCAAGCTGGGGAAGAGCTCTTGATCCCTTCAAGCTGGTGAAGGGATCTTAATTCCTTCATGCTGGGGAAGGGCTCTTGATCCAAAACAGTTGGAGTTATCATTCCTTTCCTTGGATCAACCCTGACCCTTCCCATCCTCTCCCCAGGGCCTCCTAATTTCCAGACCAGTTATAAAACTATGAGACTGATCACGTAAATCATTTACAAGTTCTGGCAATGATTCCAACCATTCAAAGCTTTTATATCGTTTTAATACGCTTCGATATTTGCTCGCACAGCGTCAATACTTAATAGATATTATTTTGGCAGTAAGATGTATCAGCCATTAAATACTGGAGCCATTCAGAAGAAATAAACGGAAATTCATATAAGGTGATGCAACGGGAATTAAAATTGCACAAATCTGCACCAAAATATTTGAATATTACTCACCACCGTCGTCCATAACGGAAGCGCCTTTGCTTTTCTGAACTTTGGAAATGAAGCCACTGTGGGTTCTGGAGGTAACCCGAGCCATTCCAAGATGCTGGGGGTTCAACAGCTATGCTCAGAGTGCACCTCAACATATCAGTTGTTCCAAGAATCTTGACTTATCTACCGTACATAAGCAGTGAAAATTTGAAGAGAACAAAAAAAAGGAGGAAAAAATTCAGGTCTCCATTCAAAGGTTTCCTGCGAGATACAAATAGTAGTAATAGTAATAATAACAATAAATTTACTACTACTACTACTACTACTACTACTACTACTACTACTACTACTACTACTACTACTACTACTAATAATAATAATAATAATAATAATAATAATAATAATAATAATAATAATATTAATAATAACAACAACAATAATAATAATAATAATAATAATAATAATAATAATAATAATAATAATAATAATAATAATAATAATAATAATAATAATAATAATAATAACAATAATAATAATATTTTGTCTTGTCTTTCAGTTTTTAGTATTTCGTGATTTATAGTCTAAAATGCTAAAAATAATTAAGTAAAGGTGAACTTATATGTAAGAAAAGACGTCGTGTACATCAGTGACATACGTAAATTATCAAGATCTGAAGACAAAGATTGATAGAAACTTGGCATTGAATGTTTATATTCTCTCTCTCTCTCTACCGCTCTCTTTATCTCTTTATCTCTATCTCCCTCTCTCTCACTCTTCCCTCAAGAGCTGCCACGGCATAATGTGCTTTCCTGGTGACCTATTCATAAGTGGGAGAAAGGATAAGGGAAGAATAATCAGATACACAGATCTGGTCAAGACCACACTGGGGGGCCACCATCACTGAGACACAGACCTGGTCAAGACCACACTGGGGGACCACCATCACTGAGACACACAGACCTGGTCAAGACCACACTGGGGGACCACCATCACTGAGACACAGACCTGGTCAAGACCAAACTGGTGGACCAGCATCACTGAGACACAGACCTGGTCAAGACCACACTGGGGGACCACCATCACTGAGACACACAGACCTGGTCAAGACCACACTGGGGGACCACCACCACTGAGACACAGACCTGGTCAAGACCACACTGGGGGACCACCATCACTGAGACACACAGACCTGGTCAAGACCACACTGGGGGACCACCATCACTGAGACACAGACCTGGTCAAGACCAAACTGGTGGACCAGCATCACTGAGACACAGACCTGGTCAAGACCACACTGGGGGACCACCATCACTGAGACACACAGACCTGGTCAAGACCACACTGGGGGACCACCATCACTGAGACACAGACCTGGTCAAGACCACACTGGGGGACCACCATCACTGAGACACACAGACCTGGTCAAGACCACACTGGGGGACCACCATCACTGAGACACAGACCTGGTCAAGACCACACTGGGGGACCACCATCACTGAGACACAGACCTGGTCAAGACCAAACTGGTGGACCACCACCACTGAGACACAGACCTGGTCAAGACTACACTGGGGGACCACCATCACTGAGACACACAGACCTGGTCAAGACCAAACTGGTGGACCACCATCACTGAGACACAGACCTGGTCAAGACCAAACTGGTGGACCACCATCACTGAGACACAGACCTGGTCAAGACCACACTGGGGGACCACCATCACTGAGACACAGACCTGGTCAAGACCAAACTGGGGGACCACCACCACTGAGACACAGACCTGGTCAAGACTACACTGGGGGACCACCATCACTGAGACACACAGACCTGCTCAAGACCACACTGGGGGACCACCATCACTGAGACACAGACCTGGTCAAGACCAAACTGGGGGACCACCACCACTGAGACACAGACCTGGTCAAGACCAAACTGGTGGACCAGCATCACTGAGATACACAGACCTGGTCAAGACCACACTTGTGCACCACCATCACTGTGATACACAAACCGTCAAGACCACACTGGTGGACCAGCATCATTGAGATGCACAGACCTGGTCAAGACCACACTGGTGGACCAGCATCATTGAGATGCACAGACCTGGTCAAGACCACACTGGTGGACCAGCATCATTGAGATACACAGACCTGGTCAAGACCACACTGGTGGACCAGCATCACTGAGATATATAGACCTGGTCAAGACCACACTGGTGGACCAGCATCATTGAGTTACTCAGACCAGGTTAATCTTCTCTTATCCCTCCCTCCCTCCCCTCCCTTCCCTTTCCCTTGTTGTTTATTAACGTTTAAATTAGAAGAAATACATTCACAATCCACAACAAAATAATGTTTATTCTCTAATGGAAAAGTTTAAGGATTATTTTTAAGGTCTCGGTCGCTTATATTCATAATAACATCGTCCCCAGACCAGCGACACCCGACGCCTTCCTCCATGTGTCGGCTGTTTCCATAGTATTTTTCAGATCGTGTGAGATAGTGGTGTACAGATTCACAATTTCTTATTCAAACTGTTTCTTTATCAGTTCATGTGAGGAATTTCTCGGTCTCTTCTGCTTCTCTTTTTACTGAAATTTGAGAGTAGGCAGCCAGGTCCCAGGTCCTGAAGCAGTGTGTGGAGTGCGTGGGAGTGGGTCATGCGGACGTACTCACATATTTGTGGGTGAATAGATATTCTCATCTCTCGTACTGCCTCTTCTTAAACTGACCATTGTTAGGGTCACTCTTAAGCTCATGCCCCTTTCATTCTTTTTCCCGAATCCGTGTATGAAGTTTGTTTCCATTACTAATTCATCCAGGTCATTCTGCCTCTAGATCACAATGAGGTTGAAAAATAATTTACGAAAACTATTTCAGTAAGTTCTCTCAGTATCCTCGGGTACCCATTTTCCGCCTCTCCAGTATTCTGTCACCTCAACCCTTTTAAGTTCTCTAAGTATTTTATGATGATTTTATGTCATCCTGACATTACTCCAAGTTACTGTGGAACAAGAAGCCAAGACACAGGAACTTGTAGCATCAGTACTACATGTTATCTTGGTGCAAGAGGTTGGCACATGTAGAATCAATATTGCAGGTCTTCCTGACACTTGCATCAGTATTGCAGGTCATGATGGCACTTGTATTGCCAATATCAAACCTTTGTACTTTCTCTAACTTCTTGACGTGCTTGACCAGGTATGAGTTCCAGACTGGTGCTGCATACTCCAGTATGGGCCTAACATACACAGTGTACAGTGTCTTGAGCGATTCCTTATTAAGGTATTGGAACGCTATTCTCAGGTTTGCCAGGCGTCCGTATGCTGCAGCAGTTATTTGGTTGATGTGCGCCTCCGGTGACGTGCTCGGTGTTATGGTCACCCCAAGATCTTTCTCCCTGAGTGAGGTCTGTAGTCTTTGTCCACCTAGCCAATACTCTGTCTGCGGTCTTCTTCGCCCCTCTCCAATCTTCATGACTTTGCATTTGGCAGGGTTGAATTCGAGAAGCCAGTTTCTGGACCGCATGTCCAGCCTGTCCAGGTCTTTTTACAGTCCTGCTTCATCCTCATCCGATTTAATTCTTCTCATCAGCTTCACTTCATCTGCGAATAGGGACACTTCAGAGTCTATTCCTTCCATCATGTCGTTCGCATATACCAAAAATAGTACTGGTCCTAGAACTGACCCCTGTGGGTCCCCGCTCGTCACAGGTGCCCACTGTGATACCTCTTCACGTACCATGACTCGTTGTTGCCTCCCTGTCAGGTATTCCCTGACCCATTGCAGTGCCCTCCCTGTTATATGCGCCTGATCCTCCAGCTTCTGCACAAATCTCTTGTGAGGAACTGTGTCAAAGGCCTTCCTGCAGTCCAGGAAAATGCAATCAACCCGCCCCTCTCTCTCGTGTCTTACTTCTGTTATTTTGTCATAAAACTCCAGAAGGTTTGTGACACAGGATTTGCCTTCCATGAACCCATGCTGCTTTTCATTTATAATCTTGTTCCGTTCTAGGTGTTCCACCACTCTCCTCCTGATAATCTTCTCCATGACTTTGCATACTATACATGTCAGAGACACAGGTCCTTAGTTTAGTGCCTCATTTCTGTTTCCTTTCTTAAATATGGTGTTACAAAAAACGCGATTCTTAAAGCTTAGAGATCTCCAGTGAATACTAGAAAGGACTGCCTTTCTAGCATCCAGCCTGTTACTGGGTTTTCGTAACAATTAGTCAGTATCCTTGTCTAATTATCCATTAGAATTCAGTATGATTCAATAGTGCTTCAGGATAACAACTGGTAGGCTACTAACTAGGGAAATTAAAATTTAATATATTTATTAAGTCTAGAGATATATTATCAAATTAAATTAAATTAAATTAATCACAGTAATCAAAATAATATCACTTCTCTCGAGTACAATAGTATTGTGCTGAAAGCACATATCACATTTATAATTCTTAAGTACCGTCTGGTGCATTAACATTTAATAAGATATTACAAATATGTACAAGTAAGTTTCTGTATGTGTGTAAGTGCTCTAAGTAGTTCGCTATGTCTCACGACTCGACTAGACTTAAACAAGTGACTGACAGTCCTCACATTAACTTCTTGACCAACTGGCAATCAGAACAGTCTGCTTGAACAATAAAAAGAATGCTAAGCCCAATAGCAATATAACAAGCAACTGCGACACAATCAGGATCAAGGAGATAATATAACGACACTAAGTAGGGACCATCAGTAGATCCTCCACAAAAGTCACAAAACTCCCATACTACTGAATCTAAGATCAGCATAAGAAAATCCCCAACTGTGATAATACACAGATACCAGTACAAGTTAGGTCAGAAGCTACAGCTCAGGACCTGAGTTATTCAGAGTGTCTATGAGACACACAACCTCAGTACAACATCGAAAATCACTAAGTCTATACAATGTTCTGTGAACAGAGTTCTACAGAACTAACAAGAATAATGAGACAGACAATCTGTCCAACCACCAAGAGAGTCTAGACCAGACTGAATACTTCAGGTATGGTGAGGACACCCCCCCTCGATCACGTGATAGCTCTGTGGGTCACTGCCCAGCAAGAAGCTGGCAGGGAAACAAGCAAAGAGCGATAATTACAGTAGTTAGACAATCAAGACTTGAACTGAGCACACATGTTACATCCTACCTAACAACATAACTAAGTCAAATAATATTATAAAGCAATATATTCACGATTTAGCTATTATCGCAAATATAAGCAGTATAAAATTATATGAAAAGGTAATATACATTATATTCATAATTATAATATTTTTTTTTATTATTATCACACTGGCCGATTCCCACCAAGGCAGGGTGGCCCGAAAAAGAAAAACTTTCACCATCATTCACTCCATCACTGTCTTGCCAGAAGGGTGCTTTACACTACAGTTTTTAAACTGCAACATTAACACCCCTCCTTCAGAGTGCAGGCACTGTACTTCCCATCTCCAGGACTCAAGTCCGGCCTGCCGGTTTCCCTGAATCCCTTCATAAATGTTACTTTGCTCACACTCCAACAGTGCGTCAAGTATTAAAAACCATTTGTCTCCATTCACTCCTATCAAACACGCTCACGCATGCCTGCTGGAAGTCCAAGCCCCTCGCACACAAAACCTCCTTTACCCCCTCCCTCCAACCCTTCCTAGGCCGACCCCTACCCCGCCTTCCTTCCACTACAGACTGATACACTCTTGAAGTCATTCTGTTTCGCTCCATTCTCTCTACATGTCCGAACCACCTCAACAACCCTTCCTCAGCCCTCTGGACAACAGTTTTGGTAATCCCGCACCTCCTCCTAACTTCCAAACTACGAATTCTCTGCATTATATTCACACCACACATTGCCCTCAGACATGACATCTCCACTGCCTCCAGCCTTCTCCTCGCTGCAACATTCATCACCCACGCTTCACACCCATATAAGAGCGTTGGTAAAACTATACTCTCATACATTCCCCTCTTTGCCTCCAAGGACAAAGTTCTTTGTCTCCACAGACTCCTAAGTGCACCACTCACTCTTTTTCCCTCATCAATTCTATGATTCACCTCATCTTTCATAGACCCATCCGCTGACACGTCCACTCCCAAATATCTGAATACGTTCACCTCCTCCATACTCTCTCCCTCCAATCTGATATTCAATCTTTCATCACCTAATCTTTTTGTTATCCTCATAACCTTACTCTTTCCTGTATTCACCTTTAATTTTCTTCTTTTGCACACCCTACCAAATTCATCCACCAATCTCTGCAACTTCTCTTCAGAATCTCCCAAGAGCACAGTGTCATCAGCAAAGAGCAGCTGTGACAACTCCCACTTTGTGTGTGATTCTTTATCTTTTAACTCCACGCCTCTTGCCAAGACCCTCGCATTTACTTCTCTTACAACCCCATCTATAAATATATTAAACAACCACGGTGACATCACACATCCTTGTCTAAGGCCTACTTTTACTGGGAAAAACTTTCCCTCTTTCCTACATACTCTAACTTGAGCCTCACTATCCTCGTAAAAACTCTTCACTGCTTTCAGTAACCTACCTCCTACACCATACACTTGCAACATCTGCCACATTGCCCCCCTATCCACCCTGTCATACGCCTTTTCCAAATCCATAAATGCCACAAAGACCTCTTTAGCCTTATCTAAATACTGTTCACTTATATGTTTCACTGTAAACACCTGGTCCACACACCCCCTACCTTTCCTAAAGCCTCCTTGTTCATCTGCTATCCTATTCTCCGTCTTACTCTTAATTCTTTCAATTATAACTCTACCATACACTTTACCAGGTACACTCAACAGACTTATCCCCCTATAATTTTTGCACTCTCTTTTTTCCCCTTTGCCTTTATACAAAGGAACTATGCATGCTCTCTGCCAATCCCTAGGTACCTTACCCTCTTCCATACATTTATTAAACAATTGCACCAACCACTCCAAAACTATATCCCCACCTGCTTTTAACATTTCTATCTTTATCCCATCAATCCCGGCTGCCTTACCCCCTTTCATTTTACCTACTGCCTCACGAACTTCCCCCACACTCACAACTGGCTCTTCCTCACTCCTACAAGATGTTATTCCTCCTTGCCCTATACACGAAATCACAGCTTCCCTATCTTCATCAACATTTAACAATTCCTCAAAATATTCCTTCCATCTTCCCAATACCTCTAACTCTCCATTTAATAACTCTCCTCTCCTATTTTTAACTGACAAATCCATTTGTTCTCTAGGCTTTCTTAACTTGTTAATCTCACTCCAAAACTTTTTCTTATATTCAACAAAATTTGTTGATAACATCTCACCCACTCTCTCATTTGCTCTCTTTTTACATTGCTTCACCACTCTCTTAACCTCTCTCTTTTTCTCCATATACTCTTCCCTCCTTGCATCACTTCTACTTTGTAAAAACTTCTCATATGCTAACTTTTTCTCCCTTACTACTCTCTTTACATCATCATTCCACCAATCGCTCCTCTTCCCTCCTGCACCCACTTTCCTGTAACCACAAACTTCTGCTGAACACTCTAACACTACATTTTTAAACCTACCCCATACCTCTTCGACCCCATTGCCTATGCTCTCATTAGCCCATCTATCCTCCAATAGCTGTTTATATCTTACCCTAACTGCCTCCTCTTTTAGTTTATAAACCTTCACCTCTCTCTTCCCTGATGCTTCTATTCTCCTTGTATCCCCAGATGGGATACAAGGAGAATCATAATATACATTATATATATTGCAACCCATTCAGGGGTTGCAACACCCCCCCAACACGACAAACGGTCACACTAGGAGTTGCATTAATGTCTTTCACATTACTGATTACTCAGGTTACATTACTAATTAATATAAACATTAATCAGAGTCACTCTTGTGCCAAACACTTCTATAATTTAACAGTGTTTCACTATAAGTTATGCCCCTAGTACTAGGGCAGTACACAGTATCGTATCTCTGCATTCTCGTAGTTATGTGCATCAGTGTAGAGACAGGATAACGTAGACAAGCAGGGCACTATGAGGCTCGATGATAATAGAGGAGAATGCATTCCACTCTTACGTAGTGGTTGTGGAATGCTATGTAGTATGGACATCTGAGTATGAAACAGCTTAAGGTGTGTAGTGAAGGGGGGGAGGTCAGCGGCAGGACAGTGTTCCGTCAAGCAGTAACATCGCCCACACAACACTACCCACTCAACACTCAACTTCTGTCTCCTCCTCACACACATCTCATCACTACTGTGAATATATAAATATAATAATTAGACATGAGTATATATAATTAATATGAGCTGGAGGGATTAAGTTACTCTACTGAATTTGACATAGCAAGTAACAAAAAGAATTTGGGCATAAAGTTACGTAAATTTTAAATGGGGAAGTGCCCAAATACTCATCAAAATGTTCCAAGGACACCACAAGAGCTAGAGCTTCTTTCTCAATAGTGGCATAATTTTTCTGGTGTCGTTTAAGTTTAGATGAATAGTAACATATAGGATGGAGAATGTCAGTGGATGTTGACTGTTGGAGTAGCACAGCACCCACTGCATAGCCACTCGCATCTATATGTAAAAAGAAGCGAAGATTGAAATTAGGACTTTTTAACACAGGAGCAGAGGATAGCAAGCACTTCAACCTTTTGAACAAATCTGAACAATCCCTAGTCCAGATGAACTGAACTTTGCTACTAATGAACACAGTGAGAGGTGTAGGTGGAGGTGTGTGTGCTGGCTTGCCTGTCACTTGACACACGTGGCAACGTCGCACATGATCAGCTACTGTTTCCTTCATCTTTGGCCAAGTAAAATGTTTTGCCAGTTTACCGAGTGTCTTCTTGACACCCAAATGTCCTCCTATGGGACTGTTGTGAGCAAAATCAATGGCTTGTTCACGAAATGTAACTGGTAACACTACGAGATGCTTGACTGTGGTGGAAACACTATCAGCTGACAACTTACATGCATTTTTCTCCATCAGTACACCATTACTATAGTAGTAACAGTTATCGAGATCCTTTTTTGCTTCACTCTCAGTAACTGCTATATCTCTCAGTCTTTCCAGTGACTGATCAACAAACTGATCCTTGATTAAATCATCATGAGTTAGAAATTTAACGTCAGGTGTGTCCTGACTAGGTTGATGACCGGGGGGAGTTGGTGTTGATGATCCGGGGCGCAGAGCGTCACTAAACAACATATTCAAGCCCAAATCATTGTCATCCACTAACTCAACAGGAGACAAGGATGGTTGTTGTATCTCTGACATAGCTCTAGTAATTGCGCTGAGAAGAAATAAAATAGGCTTCTCTTTACAAGCTTCAATGGCATAATTATCATCAGTGTTATTATCAATCACAAGTGGTTCTTTACATATACCAGCATGAAAGATATCGTTCCCTATCAAAAAGTCCACTGACCTGATGGGAAATACACCACTGGATATACCCACTGAAATATAACCAGTATAATAGCTTGTTTCAATGTATACCTTGTGAAGAGGTACTTTTATAACAGCCCCTCCATTGGCTTCTAACAATACATCTATCTTGGTATAGGTATCGTCAGTTATGGTCAGTACATCTTTTCTTAATAACGTGAGATAACTGCCAGTGTCTCTGAAAGTAATTATCTCAGTTAGATGTGATTCGTCAAATCCTACTTTACCTCTCGAAAAGTAAGGACTCATCGCTGAACGAATCTTTTCGTCAGATACACTTTCTGATGCTAGTCATCTGTTCTGAGTAATATTATCTAAAACAGTAGGATCAGAGGTATTACTAGGATTTTGGTGCCTTTGTTGCTCTGAAGAGGATACGACTTGAGTGGGGGTGCCAGCCGCACGACTACTTCTTGTATCTCTTTCTAACTTATAGCAATATTCTTTAGCATGTCCTTTTCTGTTACAATAGGTACATTTAACTTTCTTATTCTCGATATCAGATTTCTGTCTAGCCACAGAGACAGATTCAGGATTGTGAGTTTTCCTGGTAAAGGTACGAGAAGTTACAGTAGCAGGCGCATCAGGCCGGCAATGAGCAGCTGATTTAGGTTGCCAACTTCTAGGACAACCTTTAGTTACCTTGTTTCTTTGTGTTTTAGTACGTACAAGTTTGTGAGAAATCTCGTAATTGTCTGCTAATGCTGTAGTTTCCAGAATATCCGAGGTAGTATGATCGATCAGATATTCTTGTATGTCAGCAGACATACAGTTGTTAAACTCTTCATGTAGTAACAACTGAACAAGGCTGTCGTAGTTGTTACACTTGGCAGACCTACACCACCTCTCAAATGCAACTTTTTTCTCACGAGCAAACTCTACACAAGTTTGATCTTGTCGTCGTTGTAATGTACAAAATGCACGTTGATAACTTACAGGCAACAAATTATGTGTCTCTAGAATAGTTTGCTTGACAGCGTCATAACTAATGTACTTGGCAAATGGTAAAGCAGCAGTACAAGTTTGAGCTCTTCCTGTCAAAGCTGTATGCAACAAGGTAGCCCAGTGCTTACATGGCCAGTTCATAGCACGTGCCTGGTTCTCAAACACATCAAAATAGGTGTCTAAGTCACTCTCAAAAAACTTAGGAACCATGGATGCAGCTTTCTGCACATTAAATGTGCCCTGTGATCTATCAGTCTGTTGCCTTCCCAGACGAACATTTTCTCTTTGGAAATCTTCTTCGTTCAATTTCCTCTGTGCCTCTATTTGTGCAGTCTGCAACATAATGAGGTGTTCAAACCTCTCAAACTGTTCCTGAGAGATAGGGCCAGAGGGTAATGAAGGAGTAAGGAATCTAACATGGTCTGGACGGTCCTTAGGTCGGACACCTCGTTCAACCATCCCTAGAGTGTCTAGATCTGGTCTATGATAAGTAGATACAGGTGTAGCATACACAGTACTAGCGTGAGGCTTAGTCATACTACCAGCTATTCTCTGTGTTATTGTGTCAGTGAGGGAAGGTGTGAGCGAGAACTGAGCTACACTAGGGTCAGACACTAGGCTCACTTCTGCCTTAGTTGCTCTTTCCTCTATGTCATCAAATAGAGTCATACTTCCTAATTGTGACACTAGGCTTTCTGAATCTGAATCATAATTAGACATCTCTATATGAGCAGGAAACAATATATCTTTAATTAACGCTCTGACAGTTTCTGCAGTGTAATTCCTGTTATACGTCACACCGAGATATTTGGCTACTCGCCAACACGTCTGAAGTTTTAATGTACTTAACTCAGACAAAGTCAGAGTATCAATTAACTGTTTCACTTTGGCATACATCACGAAAATAATTGTACTACGAGAGAGTGATTATGGGAAACTATAATCCTGATAGGAATTTTAGTGTTGGTTGTCTTAGAGTTAGAGCTCTTAAATAGTATTTCCATCTCCTTGGATCAAGAGACTCAGTCAGGTACATACATCCACCTGGTATGTTGTACAAGACTAAACTCAAAGTCTTCAGATTAGGAAAGTACTCAAAGTGTTTGATCATAGAGTTACTAGTATGTCAAACTGGACAATTTCTCCAACACCTTGGATCAAGAGCATCCCAGACAGGCCCCCATTTGTTACAAAAAACGCGATTCTAAAAGCTTAGAGATCTCCAGTGAATACTAGAAAGGACTGCCTTTCTAGCATCCAGCCTGTTACTGGGTTTTCGTAACAATTAGTCAGTATCCTTGTCCAATTATCCATTAGAATTCAGTATGATTCAATAGTGCTTCAGGATTACAACTGGTAGGCTACTAACTAGAGAAATTAAAATTTAATAAATTTATTAAGTCTAGAGGTATATTATCAAATTAAATTAAATTAAATTAATCACAGTAATCAAAATAATATCACTTCTCTCGAGTACAATAGTATTGTGCTGAAAGCACATATCACATTTATAATTCTTAAGTACCGTCTGGTGCATTAACATTTAATAAGATATTACAAATATGTACAAGTAAGTTTCTGTATGCGTGTAAGTGCTCTAAGTAGTTCGCTATGTCTCACGACTCGACTAGACTTAAACAAGTGACTGACAGTCCTCACATTAACTAACTTCTTGACCAACTGGCAATCAGAACAGTCTGCTTGAACAATAAAAGGAATGCTAAGCCCAATAGCAATATAACAAGCAACTGCGACACAATCAGGATCAAGGAGATAATATAACGACACTAAGTAGGGACCATCAGCAGATCCTCCACAAAAGTCACAAAACTCCCATACTACTGAATCTAAGATCAGCACAAGAAAATCCCCAACTGTGATAATACACAGATACCAGTACAAGTTAGGTCAGAAGCTACAGCTCAGGACCTGAGTTACTCAGAGTGTCTATGAGACACACAACCTCAGTACAACATCGAAAATCACTAAGCCTATACAATGTTCTGTGAACAGAGTTCTACAGAACTAACAAGAATAATGAGACAGACAATCTGTCCAACCACCAAGAGAGTCTAGACCAGACTGAATACTTCATGCGAGGTGAGGACACCCCCCCCCCTCGATCACGTGATAGCTCCGTGGGTCGCTGCCCAGCAAGAAGCCGGCAGGGAAATGAGCAAAGAGCGATAATTACAGTATTTAGACAATCAAGACTTGAACTGAGCATACATGTTACATCCTACCTAACAACATAACTAAGTCAAATAATATTATAAAGCAATATATTCACGATTTAGTTTTATCGCAAATATAAGCAGTATAAAATTATATGAAAAGGTAATATACATTATATTCATAACCATAATATACATTATATATATTGCAACCCATTCAGGGGATGCAACATATGGGGACTACATTTGCTGTCTTCCGTTTCTCAGGTAGTTGCCCAGTTTCAAGGGATGTGTTGAAGATTGTGGTTAGGGGCACGCTCAGCATCTCTGCTCCTTCTCTAAGGACCCATGGGGAGATGTTGTCCAGTCCCATCGCCTTTGAGGTATCAAGGTTGTGTGTATGTGTGTGTGTATGTGTGTGTGTGTGTGTGTGTGTGTGTGTGTGTGTGTGTGTGTGTGTGTGTGTGTGTGTGTGTGTGTGTGTGTGTGTTTGCATGTGTGAGGGGGATGGGAGCTGCATTCATGTGCATGCATTTGTATTTAAAACATATTTGTAATTACCCATAAGTTTAAAAGGCGAGTGTTCAGGTTCGAGTCCCGGCAAGGGTAGAACCATTGACTGTGTTTCTTTACACCAATTGTCTATGTTCAACCATCAGTAAAATTGGTGCGATAAATGGTTTTGAAAACCAACAAGCTGAAGATTGACACATACTATCGTAGGGGTTCTTAAAAGGAGATATCGAGGGTTGAAGGTAGACACACTTGTTGGATGGTAACGATATATTGTCAGACTGTGATGATGGGAGGTGGAGCCCAGCCTTCTGCCTTGTCCTAGCCTATGTCAAACGCCGACTGAGAGCGAGGTAGCTAGCTTCACACTCAAGCTGCATCCCGTGACGTCATACAGTCACAGGCCTAAGGGGTCTTCTATATAAACACATGGATGATACTAATATGCTATACAACACAGGGATCAGCAACTATGCTGACAGCTCGGTCATTTTACGTATGTCGTCTCGACATACACTACTATCTATAGGCTGAACAGGCAGGTGGTTCTGGGCTGATTCTATACAATAACAAATTCATATATAACTTAGAACTAATGGATGGTATCATAATAGATGTTAACAAAATGAGTTTTACGTAATGGGTGTTAACGCAATCACTTTTAACGTAATGCATTACAAACTATAAGAACAAATCATTGTACAATATTGATGGAATTGATCGATCAATCTGTATTCATGCACTCTACGGATTCTGAGGAAGAATATATATATATATATATATATATATATATATATATATATATATATATATATATATATATATATATATATATATTATATATATATATATACTACTGGAATGAAAAAAGTTCATTAACCGGGGGTCCACTGTATATATATACAAGGTGAAATTAACAGCAAAGGTATCTGGTGCACTCAGACTATTACTGTCAAATTCTCAGAATACGGAGGGAACGTGAATAAGAAAAAAAAAATTCTGAAAAACTAATCAGTTAATAGCAAACAGTTGACAATTTACTTCATCTCGGACATCTAGTTATACAGACTATGTACATTTAAACCCAATTCTGCGGGGGTGAGGTTTACATATGCAGAATGGTTATCATCTCTGGGAGGATCGAATTCTTCTGCAATGGCTAACACATGCCTTGGCTGAGGGAGAACTGAATGAGTATCTACAAAAGATACTTGTGGGTTTCTCATAAGGTCCAACAAACTTTTGATCGAGCTTAGGCATTGCGGATGTTTTGTTGAAATTTGTCAGCATTACTCTTGAACCTACTTTGACTTTTGATGGCTTAGCAAGGCTATTAGTTACTCTAGTAAATTCTGCTGTTGATTTATGAAGTGTTTCACGGATTCTTCTAAAAACACTTTGAGCCATGCTGGTACGAGTTGCTACGAAATCATCAGGGTTGTAATTAGGTTTCGGAGTGGAATATAACAACTCATAGGGCAAACGCTTGTCTACACCATACAATGCATAATGTGGAGTATCACCTACGGAAGCATTGTAAGCAGAATTTATGGCACATTGAACATCTGGTATGACTTCATCCCAAGTTTCACTATTGGGGTTGATAGTGGCTCTCAGGACATCAAGTACTTTCTTATTGGTTCGTTCGGCTAACCCATTGCTGGCAGGATGATGAGGAACAATGGTGGATTTAGAGATCTTGTATAAAGTACACAAATTTTCAAGAATCTCATTACAGAATTCACCTCCATTTTCTGTTACTAGGACTTTGGGGTGGTATGCCTGCAGATAATGCGTTCTTTAAATGCTTTAGCTACTGTCTCTGCAGTCTTGTCTGCAATAGGAACTAACTCACAATATCTGGTGAAATGGTCAACCATAACACACAGATGTTTGTTGCCTTGGAGGGAACATTTAAAATTGGTTAACAAGTCAAGGGCAACTCTTTCCCACGGTTCGCTAGTGGTTGGGTACACTTGGATTGGATTAGGACCATTGACATTTCCTTTATGTTGCATACAGACACTACATTTCTCAACATACTCTGAAATGTCAGTTGCCATACGTGGCCAAAAGTATTTCATTCTGGCTTGTTTTTACAGAACGATCCATACCAGGGTGTGCAACACCTGGTGCATCATGAACTAGCTGTAGAGCTACGTTCACTAGTGACTGTGGAATTACTAACTGGTAAACTCTTCTACTTGGAGTACCCAACTCGGCTGTTCGATACAGTAATTCTTGGCTCATTACAAAGTCACTAATGGGTGCTGGTGGCTTCACAGTAAGAACAAGATCTTCCTGGAGCAGGAATCGAATCACACCAGACCACATGGGATCTGTTCTTTGGGCATTTTTGACATCCTCGACAGTAAATGGAGGATCTGCAGTAACTACACTAACGTGTCACAATAAAGCATCTGCGACTACATTTGACTTTCCAGGTAAATGTTCAAAAGTGGGATTAAACTCTTGGATAGTCAAGGTCCATCTGGCTAACCTTCCAGTAGGCTGTTTGTTCTGGAATAAAGGTATCAGTGGTGCATGGTCTGTCAAGACATGAACAGGGTATTGGTAAATAATGTCTCAGAAGTGCTTTAAAGACCATACTATTGCTAAAACTTCTTGCTCCGTTACTGTATAATTACGTTCAGCCTTTGTAAGGACTCGGCTAGCAAATGCAACTGCGTTGTACTTGCCATCAGTCTTCTGAGCTAGTACGGCACCTATGCCAATTGAACTAGCATCAGTTGTCAGATAGAAGGGCTTAGCAAAATCTGGGAATTTCAAAATTGGAGCAGATGTTAGCTTTTCTTTTAGAGTTTGGAATGCTCTTTCTTGACGGAAGGTCCAAACGAAAGGAGCATCTTTCTTAAGCAATTCAGTTAGCAGAGCTGCTATTGAAGAAAAATTTGCAATGAAACATCTGTAGAAACCTGCTAGACCCACAAAGGATCTTACAGCATCAGCAGTTTTGGGAGTTGGTAAATTTAATACTGCCGTTACTTTACTTTGATCAGTCGTAACCCTTCTCGGAGTGACTACGTGACCCAGAAACTTAATTTCTGATCTGAAGAATTGACATTTGGACAGTTTGATCTTTAAATTGGCTTCTTCAAGCTTACCAAGTACTATATCAAGTCTTTTCAGGTGTGTATCCACATCTTTGGACATGACGATTACGTCGTCTAAGTACACCATAAATGCTTTACCTATAAGACCTCTAAAGATATTGATCATGAGTCTAGAGAACGTGATAGGTGAGGATCGTAATCCAAAAGCCATTCATAGGAAGTGATAATGACCTGTGGGAGTGGAGAATGCAGTTAACTCTTGGCTGTCCTCGTGAAGAGGGACTTGCCAAAACCCTTGTAACAAGTCCAAGGTCGAGAAGACTTTGTTATCTCCGATATTGCGTAAAAGGTCACCTAGTACAGGAAGTGGGAAGCGTTCTGGAATGGTTTTCGCATTTAACTTCCTAAAGTCAATCACCGGGCGCCAAGTGCCGTCCTTCTTAGGCACTAGGATCAAGGGCGCATTCCAAGTTGAATTGCTATGTGCAATAACTCCATCACTGAGCATCTGATTGATCAGTTCTTCTGCGACAGCAACTTGGGAATGAGGCATTCTGTACGCAGGTATATAGATAGGTCTAGTACCAGGTTCAAGTGGAATACGATGGGACAATAAGTTCGTTATACCCATCTTCTCACCTGGTAAGGCAATGGCTTTACGACGTTTGTTCAACAGCGTCAACAAGCGCTGGACTTCGTCTGGGAAATCAGTGGGAGCTAAGTCTTTCTCCTCAACTGGTGGGATAGATTGATCCAGTGGAGTGGATGAGGTCTCCACTGTTGAAATAGCACCGACCCACTGGTCAGGTGGCACGTCATCCTGTACTTGAACAGGGTAAGGATAGTGAACTAGGTCAACGAGGTTGGTATTTGCTCTGAGACGAACACTGTGACCCGAAGTGTTAGCAAGGAATAAATGGATCTTACTGTCTCTTACAACGTGTAGGGAAGGTTCAACAAATAAACCCTTGACCTTGCAGGAGTCACTGTCAACTAGGACGTTATCACCATCTGGAACATTAGGAGCAACAACAGACACTCTAGTGAGAGC
This sequence comes from Cherax quadricarinatus, assembly GCF_038502225.1. Classification (NCBI taxonomy): domain Eukaryota; kingdom Metazoa; phylum Arthropoda; class Malacostraca; order Decapoda; family Parastacidae; genus Cherax; species Cherax quadricarinatus. The sequence continues at coordinate 37,084,864 of NC_091292.1, forward strand.
ACTAGCCGCAACAGAGACGTCTTTCTGCAGACGGCGTGTGACATCAACAAGAGATGGCATTACTAGTTTCAAGTAATCGTTTTCTGACTAGGCATCCCCTGTGGAGAAACTACTACTTGAACTAGCAGTCATTGCAGGGATAGGCTGTGCACTCAAGGCAGTCTGAGTGTCCTCGGACACTTGAGGCAACGGAACACTATCTTGCATGTCTGAAGGTGTAGGTGGAACACAGATGGGAGTGACAGAGTTACCAGTGCCTGACCACTTGGGTACGCTACCGGAGAATGCATTGGCTTGTAAGGACTTAATCCGTACATCATACTCTGCAGCAGTATGACAGATTTCTGATCCAAGCTGGTAACCCCAGAATGGAATGATCAAGTCGTCAATTTGGGCATGCCATCGGTATGGGTCGAGCACAATGCCTAAGTCTCGCATGGAAGCAAATCCCAGCAGAAGGTCACCAGGGAAAGTAATCTGGTCGACAACAAGAAAAGCAGCAGTAAAGTCTCTGCCTTGGATAGTAAAGGTGAGCGAAGTCTGACCTCGGACTCGCAGAAGGGAACCAGCTACTCCACTAAGGGAGGTTACAGTAGTTGGTTCAACGAGGAGGACACGGCGTAACTGCTTCTCTTTAAACAAGCTAGACCTGATGATATTAACTTGCGCACCAGAGTCCATGAACACATGAACGGGCGCATTATGGACAGAAGCTTGTACTAAAGGACCAATCGTTTCGTTAGGAGTTGGTGGTGTCTTGTTCTCGTAATTTCAAGGCATAAAACCTAGCATTCTTTTGATGCTGGTTCTCATTATATAGACCATATTAATATAAGCTAATGGAAAGTCTCTCCATACCTTGGTGCTAATGCTAAACTACTAATGTATTTAATATGAGAAGGAGCTTGGCAATCCTAATATCAGTGATACGATAATTGATATTAATACTGCACTTGTTATTAAAATATTAAGAAATAAACCAGGCGCTGCCATCATAAATCTTGCAAAATGTCTAGAAGTAAATAAACGCAAATCTAAACGGACTGTGAAAATATGTAGTCATATTAGATTTCATTACTTGCGTCAACTGCATCCCTAGAGAGAACGTCATTGATGTTTATTTAATTTAATGTCACATATCTTAAAGTCCCTCTAAAGATACTCTTCACTTAAATCAGTTATAATGACAACTACTCAAAAAAAATTTCTCACTTAATTGTTAGTAATAATATATCACAAATTATATACACCGATGGATCTAAACAGTCTACTGGCAGGGCTGCATCTACTCTTGTTGCCACCTCCCTAGATAAAAATAATAGCACCCATGTTTAATTAGGCTTCAACATAACATACTGAATTGGTTGCCATCCTAATTGCAATAACGTTGACTTACGTCAATGAGCTAGACTCTTCAGTCATTACTGATTCTATGTCATCCCTGCAGGCGCTTGACTCACATACTGGAGCTATCAACATGCTCGCTTAAAAAGTCAGTGAAGAGGGAAATAATGAACGAGTCTTATGAATTTCGACACACTAAAGCTGATAAATTAGTCAAGGAAAGTTCCTTAAAGGAAAAAAAGTTGAATAAACCTTCATTATACTCGTTAGAAATATTAGAGGAAGAGTAAATAATGAATTTGAAGGTCATAGGAATGCGGCAAGAAGCCTGAGAAGTTGTGTAACTTTCTATGATAACTTGAATGAAGAGTAGCAGATTTACCGAACAATTTGAAATACAGACTGGCTGATGTTGTAATAGTCAGTGTTATTCTTGGTTACAAGGTCGTCTGGCAGTATGGGGAACTGCAGACGATAACCAAACTTAATGCAAAGTATGTGTTCAGCCTTATGGTCACTCTTGAACAATATGTTCATGTTTGCCCACATATTGAGGGATATAAGGATAGACAGCATAACATTTGCAATATATCAAGGAAACTTATGAACGAAAATACGGTAATATACATTATAATTAAGTAAATATCATAAATTTGTTTTCAGTGTTGGAAACAAATTTTAGGAATACATCCTGTCAACCGGTCTGAGGCCAAGATAACCGGTCTGGGGCCAAGATAACCGGTCTGGGGCCAAGTTTGAAGCCTTCTGTAGCTCGTCTAAATGCTCTTGCGCAACCGTCCACAGGATGGAAATTTGGATCACAATAAACTTCCCGCATTACTTGCAAAATTTGTATCTTATATTACTTACAGCTGGATATTGCTTACCTCACTCTATGTCATGGCTAGTGACATAGAGTGAGGTAAGATTAGTTTTATTACGGAAGCGAATGATAGTCTACTTTTATAAAATAATTACCCGAATATAGCGAAATAAAAAGGTGAATCCTACGTCTGGCAGCGGGACTCATAATGAGTGGTAAAAAAATGGAGAATAGGTTAACTTTTTATTTGGGATTTGTGTACATAGAATACAAATATTTTTAACAATGGTCTTAAGGGTACACAGATGTTATGTGCTCAGAGAAAGTATATATGTGTCGATTTAAAATACGATCACTCATCAAAATCACACATTGTGAATTTGATGTCCATGTCGGTTTACATGTGAGCACATCAATAATTACACACACACACACACACACACACACACACACACACACACACACACACACACACACATACACATACACACACACACACACACACACACACACACACACACACACACACATATATATATATATATATATATATATATATATATATATATATATATATATATATATATATATATATAGTGAGGCTCAAGTTAGAGTATGTAGGAAAGAGGGAAATTTTTTCCCAGTAAAAGTAGGCCTTAGACAAGGATGTGTGATGTCACAGTGGTTGTTTAATATATTTACAGATGGGGTTGTAAGAGAAGTAAATGCGAGGGTCTTGGCAAGAGGCGTGGAGTTAAAAGATAAAGAATCACACATAAAGTGGGAGTTGTCACAGCTGCTCTTTGCTGATGACACTGTGCTCTTGGGAGATTCTGAAGAGAAGTTGCAGAGATTGGTGGATGAATTTGGTAGGGTATGCAAAAGAAGAAAATTAAAAGTGAATACAGGAAAGAGTAAGGTTATGAGGATAACAAAAAGATTAGGTGATGAAAGATTGGATATCAGATTGGAGGGAGAGGGTATGGAGGAGGTGAATGTATTCAGATATTTGGGAGTGGACGTGTCAGCGTATGGGTCTATGAAAGATGAGTTGAATCATAGAATTGATGAGGGGAAAAGGGTGAGTGGTGCACTTAGGAGTCTGTGGAGACAGAACTTTGTCCTTGGAGGCAAAGAGGGGAATGTATGAGAGTATAGTTTTACCAACGCTCTTAAATGGGTGTGAAGCATGGGTGATGAATGTTGCAGCGAGGAGAAGGCTGGAGGCAGTGGAGATGTCATGTCTGAGGGCAATGTGTGGTGTGAAAATAATGCAGAGAATTCGCAGTTTGGAAGTTAGGAGGAGGTGCGGGATTACCAAAACTGTTGTCCAGAGGGCTGAGGAAGGGTTATTGAGATGGTTCGGACATGTAGAGAGAATGGAGCGAAACAGAATGACTTCAAGAGTGTATCAGTCTGTAGTGGAAGGAAGGCGGGGTAGGGGTCAACCTAGGAAAGGTTGGAGGGAGGGGGTAAAGGAAGTTTTGTGTGCAAGGGGCTTGGACTTCCAGCAGGCATGCGTGAGCGTGTTTGATAAGAGTGAATGGAGACAAATGGTTTCTTATACTTGACGTGCTGTTGGAGTGTGAGCAAAGTAACATTTATGAAGGAGTTCAGTGAAACCGGCAGGCCGGACTTGAGTCCTGGAGATGGGAAGTACAGTGCCTGCACTCTGAAGGAGGGGTGTTAATGTTGCAGTTTAAAAACTGTAGTGTAAAGCACCCTTCTGGCAAGACAGTGATGGAGTGAATGATGGTGAAAGTTTTTCTTTTTTGGGCCACCCTGCCTTGGTGGGAATCGGCCAGTGAGATAATATAAAAAAATAATATGTATATTGTACGTAGTAGGTTGGTAGACAGCAACCACCCAGGGAGGTACTGCCGTCCTGCCAAGTGAGTGTAAAACGAAAGCCTGTAATTGTTTTACATGATGGTAGGATTGCTGGTGTCTTTTGTCTGTCTCATAAATATGCAAGATTACAGGTACGTCTTGCTACTTCTACTTACACTTAGGTCACACTGCACATACATGTACACGTTTATTTATACACACTCATCTGAGTTTTCTTTGATTTTAACATAGTTCTTGTTCTAATTACTTTTCCTTTTATATCCATGGGGAAGTGGAATAAGAATCTTTCCTCCGTAAGCCATGCGTGTTGTAAAAGTCAACTAAAATACCGGGAACAATGGGCTAGTAACCCCTTTTCCTGTAAAGATTACTAAAAAGAATAAGAAGAAGAAAATTGTCAAAGTGGGAAGTCTGAATGTGCGTGGATGTTGTGCAAATGATAAGAAACAGATGATTGTGGATGTTATGAATGAGAAGAAACTGGATGTCCTGGCTTTAAGTGAAACAAAGCTGAAGGGGGTGGGAGAGTTTCAATGGAGAGGAATAAATGGGATTAGGTCAGGAGTTTCAAATAGAGTTAGAGCTAAAGAAGGAGTAGCAATAATGTTGAAGGATAAGCTATGGCGGGAAAAGAGGGACTACAAATGTATAAATTCAAGGATTATGTGGAGTAAAATAAAGATTGGATGTGAAAAGTGGGTTACAGTAAGCGTGTATGCACCTGGAGAAGAGAGAAGTGTAGAGGAGAGAGAGAGATTCTGGGAAATGTTGAGTGAATGCGTGGGGAGTTTTGAATCAAGTGTGAGAGTAATGGTGGATGGGGATTTCAATGCTAAAGTGGGTAAAAATGTTATGGAGGGAGTAGTAGGTAAATTTGGGGTGCCAGGGGTAAATGTAAATTGGGAGCCTTTAATTGAGCTATGTGTAGAAAGAAATTTGGTAATAAGTAATACATATTTTATGAAAAAGAGGATAAATAAATATACAAGGTATGATGTAGCACGTAATGAAAGTAGTTTGTTAGATTATGTATTGGTGGATAAATGGTTGATGGGTAGGCTCCAGGATGTACATGTTTATAGAGGGGCAACTGATATATCGGATCATTATTTAGTTGTAGCTACAGTTAGAGTAAGAGGTAGATGGGAAAAGAGGAAGGTGGCAACAACAAGTAAGAGGGAGGTGAAAGTGTATAAACTAAGGGAGGAGGAAGTTCGGGCGAGATATAAGCGACTATTGGCAGAAAGGTGGGCTAGAGAAAAGATGAGTAGTGGGGGGGGGGGTTGAAGAGGGTTGGAATAGTTTTATAAATGCAGTATTAGAATGCGTGGCAGAAGTTTGTGGTTATAGGAGGGTGGGGGCAGGAGGAAAGAGGAGTGATTGGTGGAATGATGAAGTAAAGGGTGTGATAAAAGAGAAAAAGGTAGCTTACGAGAGGTTTTTACAAAGCAGAAGTGTTATAAGAAGAGCAGAGTATATGGAGAGTAAAAGAAAGGTGAAGTGAGTGGTGAGAGAGTGCAAAAGGAGAGCAGATGAAAGAGTGGGAGAGGCACTGTCAAGAAATTTTAATGAAAATAAGAAAAAGTTTTGGAGTGAGTTAAACAAGTTAAGAAAGCCTAGGGAAAGTATGGATTTGTCAGTTAAAAACAGAGTAGGGGAGTTAGTAGATGGGGAGAGGGAGGTATTAGGTAGATGGCGAGAATATTTTGAGGAACTTTTAAATGTTAATGAAGAAACACAGGCAGTAATTTCATGCACTGGTCAGGGAGGTATACCATCTTTTAGGAGTGAAGAAGAGCAGAATGTAAGTGTGGTGGAGGTACGTGAGGCATTACGTAGAATGAAAGGGGGTAAAGCAGCTGGAACTGATGGGATCATTACAGAAATGTTAAAAGCAGGGGGGATATAGTCTTGGAGTGGTTGGTACTTTTGTTTAATAAATGTATGAAAGAAGGGAAGGTACCTAGGGATTGGCGGAAAGCATGTATAGTCCCTTTATATAAAGGGAAAGGGGACAAAAGAGATTGTAAAAATTATAGGGGAATAAGTTTACTGAGTATACCAGGAAAAGTATACGGTAGAGTTATAATTGAAAGAATTAGAGGTAAGACAGAATGTAGAATTGCGGATGAGCAAGGAGGCTTCAGAGTGGGTAGGGGATGTGTAGATCAAGTGTTTACATTGAAGCATATATGTGAACAGTATTTAGATAAAGGTAGGGAAGTTTTTATTGCATTTATGGATTTAGAAAAGGCATATGATAGAGTGGATAGAGGAACAATGTGGCAGATGTTGCAAGTATATGGAATAGGTGGTAAGTTACTAAATGCTGTAAAGAGTTTTTATGAGGATAGTGAGGCTCAGGTTAGGGTGTGTAGAAGAGAGGGAGAATACTTCCCGGTAAAAGTAGGTCTTAGACAGGGATGTGTAATGTCACCATGGTTGTTTAATATATTTATAGATGGGGTTGTAAAAGAAGTAAATGCTAGGGTGTTCGGGAGAGGGGTGGGATTAAATTATGGGGAATCAAATTCAAAATGGGAATTGACACAGTTACTTTTTGCTGATGATACTGTGCTTATGGGAGATTCTAAAGAAAAATTGCAAAGGTTAGTGGATGAGTTTGAGAATGTGTGTAAAGGTAGAAAGTTGAAAGTGAACATAGAAAAGAGTAAGGTGATGAGGGTATCAAATGATTTAGATAAAGAAAAATTGGATATCAAATTGGGGAGGAGGAGTATGGAAGAAGTGAATGTTTTCAGATACTTGGGAGTTGACGTGTCGGCGGATGGATTTAAGAAGGATGAGGTTAATCATAGAATTGATGAGGAAAAAAAGTGAGTGGTGCGTTGATGTATATGTGGAGTCAAAAAAGCGTTATCTATGGAGGCAAAGAAGGGAATGTATGAAAGTATAGTAGTACCAACACTCTTATATGGATGTGAAGCTTGGGTGGTAAATGCAGCAGCCAGGACACGGTTGGAGGCAGTGGAGATGTCCTCTCTAAGGGCAATGTGTGGTGTAAATATTATGCAGAAAATTCGGAGTGTGGAAATTAGGAGAAGGTGTGGAGTTAATAAAAGCATTAGTCAGAGGGCAGAAGAGGGGTTGTTGAGGTGGTTTGGTCATTTAGAGAGAATGGATCAAAGTAGAATGACATGGAAAGCATATAAATCTATAGGGGAAGGAAAGAGGGGTAGGGGTCGTCCTCGAAAGGGTTGGAAAGAGGGGGTAAAGGAGGTCTTGTGGGAGAGGGGCTTGGACTTCCAGCAAGCGTGCATGAGCGTGTTAGATAGGAGTGAATGGAGACGAATGATACTTGGGACCTGACGATCTGTTGGAGTGTGAGCAGGGTAATATTTAGTGAAGGGATTCAGGGAAACCGGTTATTTTCATATAGTCGGACTTGAGTCCTGGAAATGGGAAGTACAATGCCTGCACTTTAAGGATCGTATGGTTCAGTGGATAAGAGCGTCATGTGTTTTCGCCCGCCATGAGGCAGGCCAAAGCAGCATGGGTTCGAGTCCTTGGCTAGAGCAGTGTTGTTATTGATCAATACCACTCGTTCGTGGTCACAATAATATATATATACATATATATATATATATATATATATATATATATATATATATATATATATATATATATATATATATATATATATATATATTCTTACTAGTTCTTGTTCTTGTTTATTTCCTGTTATCTCCATGGGGAAGTGGATCAGAATTCTTCTTCCGTAAGCCATGTGTGTTATAAGAGGCGACTAGAATGCCGGGAGCAGGGGCCTAGTAACCCCTTCTCCTGTATATATTACTAAATTTGAAAGGAGAAAATTTCGTTTTTCCTTTTGGGTCACCCCACCTCGGTGGGATACGGCCGGTACGTTGACAGAAGAAAGATATATATATATATATATATATATATATATATATATATATATATATATATATATATATATATATATATATATATATATATATATATATATATATATATATATACATATATATATATATATATATATATATATATATATATATATATATATATATATATATATATATATATATATAAACACTGATCTCTGGCCGAAGGAGACTCGAACCTACAATCCTTGGAACAAGGTACGCAGTGCTTTAACATCCTCATCACATTGGACCAATACCCAGCTCACTCTAGACGTTGATCCAAGGCAGCCAGCTTTCAGGCGGGAGGCTTACAGCTTTTCATCTCGTTCTGCAAGAGATCAGTGTTTGTGTATATTTCGCCTGCTTTTGCGAATTCCTTGCATATATATATATATATATATATATATATATATATATATATATATATATATATATATATATGTCGTGCCGAATAGGCAGAACTTGCGATCTTGGCTTAAATAGCAACGCTCATCTTGCCATATAGGACAAGTGAAAATTTGTGTATGCAATAATTTCGCCAAAATCATTCTAAACCTAACGAAAAAAATATGTTTCACTGTGTTTGTTTAGTATTAAATTATTGTAAACAAATCTAAAATATATTTAGTTGGGTTAGGCTAAAATAAATTGTTCTTGTTATAATAAGGTTAAGTAAGTTTTCTAAGATTCTTTTGGTGCAAAATTAAATTTTTTTACATTAACATTAATGAACAAAATATATCTTTAAACGTATAAGAGAAAATTTCAGAAAGGACTTAATTTTAAATGAGTTCTTGCTAATTGACCAGTTTTACATATTCGGCACGACATATACATATATATATATATATATATATATATATATATATATATATATATATATATATATATATATATATATATATACATATATACATATATATATATATATGTATATATATATATATATAAATATATATATATATATATATATATATATATATATATATATATATATATATATATATATATATATATATATATAAATATATATATATTTCAACAAGTCGGCCGTCTCCCACCGAGGCCGGGTGACCCAAAAAAGAAAGAAAATCCCCAGAAAGAAAATACTTTCATCATCATTCAACACTTTCACCACACTCACACATTATCACTGCTTTTGCAGAGGTGCTCAGAATACAACAGTTTAGAAGCATATACGTATAAAGATACACAACATATCCCTCCAAACTGCCAATATCCCAAACCCCTCCTTTAAGAGTAGGGCATTCAGCGGAACTGGATGTAGTACTCCCTACCCAAGGACACACGATCGTGTGGTTCAGTGGAAAAGGGTGTCATGTGTTTTCGCCCACCATGAGGCAAGCCAAAGCAGTATGGGTTCGAGTCCTTGGCTAATGCAGTGTTGTTATTGATCCGTACCACTCGTTCGTGGTCACAACAATATAAAATACTGCTCGTTGAACTAGTACACCATACAGGGACTAGAATGAAATTAGCCTAGAGTCATCCACACACTATATATATATATATATATATATATATATATATATATATATATATATATAAATATATATATATTTAACGTCGGCCGTCTCCCACTGAGGTAGGGTGACCCAAAAAGAAAGAAAATACTTTCATCATCATTCAACACTTTCACCTCACTCATACATAATCCCTGTCTTTGCAGAGACACTCAGATACGACAGTTTAGACATCCTTCCAAACTCTCAACATCCCGGGCCCCTCCTTTAAAGTGCAAGCATTGTACTTTCCATTTCCAGGACTCAAGTCCGGCTAAATCTATAATAACCGATTTCTCTGAATCCCTTCACTAAATGTAACGCTGCTCACATTCCAACAGCTCGTCAAGTCCCAGAAACCATTCGTCTCTATATGTTTCTATGTAACACGCTCACATACGCTTGCCGGATGTCCGAGCCCCTCGCCCACAAAACCTTCTTTACCCTCTCCCTCCAACCTTTCCGAGGACGACCCCCCTACCCCTCCTTCCTTCCTCAACAGATTTATACGCTCTCTAAGTCAATCTACTTTGATTCGTTCTCTCTAAATGACCAAACCACCTCAACAACCCCTCTTCAGCCCTCTAATACTTTTAGTAACTCCACACCTCCTCCTAATTTCCATACTCCGAATTCTCTGCATAATATTTACACCACACATTGCTTTTATACAGGACATCTCCACTGCCTCCAGCCACCTCCTCGCTGCAGCATTTACAACCCTTATAAGTCAACTCACAAATATCTAAAAACATTCACTGCTTCCATACTCCCACTCTCCAGTGCGATATCCAATTTTTCTTTATCTAAATCATTTGATATCCTCATCACCTTTCTCTTATCTATGTTCACTTTCAACTTTCTACCTTTACACCCCCCCATCCCTAAACTCGTCCTCTAACCTTAGCAACTTTTCTTTAGAATCTCCCATAAGCACAGTATCATCAGCAAAAAGTAACTGTGTCAACTCCCATTTTGAACTTGAGTCCCCATAATTTAATCCAACCCCTCTCCCTAACACCCTAGCGTCTATAAATAAAATAAACTACCCCACCTATAAATATATTAAACACCCATGGTGACATTGCACTATGCTCATAAAAACTCTTTACATCAATTAGTAACTTAGTACCTATTCCATACATTTGCAATATCTGCCACATTGCTCCCCTATCCACTCTATCATATGCCTTTTCTAAATCCATAAATGCAATGAAAACTTCAGTACCTTTATCTAAATACTGTTCACATATATGCTTCAATGTAAACACTTGATATGCACATCCACTACATTCTTTAAAGCCTCCTTGCTCATCTGCAGTCCTACTCTCTGTCTTACTTCTAATTCTTTCAATAATAACCCTACCATACACTATACCAGGTTTACTCAGTAAACTTATTCCACTATAATTTTTACAATCTCTTTTGTCCCCCTTCCCTTTATATAAAGGAACTATACATGCTCTCTGCCAATCCCTAGGTGCCTTCCCCTCTTTCATACATTTATTAAACAAAAATACCAACCACTCCAACACTATATCTCACCCTGCTTTTAATATTTCTGTCATGATCCCGTCAGTTCCAGCTGCTTTACCCCCTTTCATTCTACGTAATGCCTCACGCACCTCCCCCACACTCACATCTTGTTCTTCTTCACTCCTAAAAGATGGTATACCTCAATGGCGATTGCATGAAATTACCGCTTCCCTTTCTTCGTCGACATTTAAAAGTTCCTCAAAATATTCTCGCCATCTACCCAAAACCTCTAGTTCCCCATCTACTAACTCCTCTACTCTTTTTTAACTGACAAATTCATTCGTTCTCTAGGCTTTCTTAACTTGTTTAACTCACTCCAAATTTTTTTCTTATTTTCATTAAAATTTCTTGACAGTGCCTCTTCCACTCTATCATCTGCTCTCCTTTTGCACTCTCTCACCACTCTATTTACCTTTCTTTTACTCTCCATATACTTTACTCTTCTTATAACACTTCTGCTTTGTAAAAAACCTCTCATAAGCTAACGTTTTCTCTTTTATCACACCCTTTACTTCATAATTCCACCAATCACTCCTCTTTCCTCCAGCACCCATCCTCCTATAACCACAAACTCCTGCCCCACATTCTAATACTGCATTTTTAAAACTATTCCAACCCTCTTCAACCCCCTCCCTCCCCACTGCTCATACTTGCACCAGCCCACCTTTCTGCCAATAGTTGCTTATATCTCACCCGAACTTCCTTCTCCCTTAGTTTATACACTTTCACCTCCCTCTTGTTGTTGTCATTTTCCTCTTTTTCCGTCTACCTCTTACTCTAACTGTAGATACAACTAAATAATGATCCGATATATCAGTTGCCCCTTTATAAACGTGTACATCCTAGAGCCTACCCATCAACCTTTTATCCACCAATACAAAATCTAACAAACTACTTTCATTACGTACTATATCATACCTTGTATATTTGTTTATCCTCTTCTTCATAAAATATGTATTACTTATTACCAAACCTCTTTCTACACATAGCTCAATTAAAGGCTCCCCATTTTCATTTACCCCTGGCACCTCAAATTTACCTACTATTCCCTCCACAACATTTTTGCCCACTTTAGCATTGAAATCCCCAACCACCATTACTCTCACACTTGGTTCAAAACTCCCCACGCATTCACTCAACATTTCCCAAAATCTCTCTCTCTCTACACTTCTTTCTTCTCCAGGTGCATATACGCTCACTATAACCCACTTTTCACATCCAGCCTTTATTTTACTTCACTTAAAGCCAGGACATCCAGCTTCTTCACATTCATAACATCCACAATCATCTCTTTCTTATCATCTGCACAACATCCACGAACATTCAGACTTCCCACTTTGGCAATTTTCTTCTTATTCCTTTTAGTAATTATTACAGAAAAAGGGGTTACTAGCCCAATGTTCCCGGCATTTTAGTTGACTTTTACAACACTCATGGCTTACGGAGGAAAGATTTATTCCACTTCCCCATGGACATAAAAGGAAAAGTAATAAGACAAAGAACTATTAAGATAAAATCAATGAAAACTCAGATGAGTGTATAAATAAACATGTACATGTATGTGTAGTGTGAATTAAGTGTAAGTAGTAAAGAAAATTAGAACTTATTTTATTTATTTATTTATTTATTTAATAATTTGAACATACAGAGGTACAAAATAATACAAGTAAGAGCAGCATGCCAAAGCCACTTGTATTCATAGCATTACGAGCAGGCTTAAAATTAACTTAAGATTAACTAAGCAATGATGTAATCAGTGATAAAACATTATTGTAAACAGATAACAATAAAACGCAAATGAGTATTGCAAAGACAGGTCATATGGTTGCTTGCATTGCTGTACATTCAGTAGAATGGAGTATTCTGTTACTTAGTGTATTCAAAAAATAACAAAGTTAGATTGGGTTTTAGGTTTAACATTTATGTGATACAATTGTGAGAAACATTTAAGATATACAATTTATAAGGTTCAGTTATTCAGTATTTATTTGGTTTTGGGTGAGTAGGTGATCTTTGAGAAGAGACTTGAATTTATAAACAGGTAGTGTTTCTTTTATATTTACAGGTAATGAATTCCAGATTTTAGGGCCTTTTATGTGCATTGAGTTTTTGCATAGCGTGAGATGGACACGAGGAACATCAAAGAGTGATCTGTGCCTTGTGTTATGGTCATGTGTTCTGTTGAGGTTGGCAAGGAGATGTTTGAGGGGAGGGTTAATATCAGAGTTAAGTGTTCTATGTATGTAATAGGTGCAGTAATAAGTATGGATGTTTTGTATGGTGAGTAGGTTTAGTGTCTTGAATATTGGTGGAGTGTGCTGCCTGTAGTGGGAATTTGTTATCATTCTGACTGCAGCCTTTTGTTGGGTAATTAGTGGTCTGAGATGGTTAGTTGTTGTTGAGCCCCATGCAAAAATTCCATAGGTGAGATATGGGTAAATAAGAGAGTGATATAGGGCCAGGAGGGCTGACTGTGGAACATAGTACCGTATCTACGATAGTATGCCTACGGTCTTGGAAATTTTCTTAGAAATTTGTTGTATATGTGCATGAAATTTGAGTCTATTATCAAGGTGGATTCCTAAGAATTTTCCCTCTTTTAGCTTTGTGATAGGTGATCCATTTATCATTATGTTAAGAGGGAAATCTGTAGCTCTGTTACCAAACTGAATGAAGTAGGTTTTGTCAATGTTTAGTGTAAGTTTGTTAGTCCTCATCCAGGTAGATATTTTCTGTAATTCGGTATTTACAGTATTGGCTAGCATGACTGGGCTAGGGTGAGAGAAGACGTATGTAGTGTCATCTGCAAATAGTGTGGGTTTGAGTAATTGCGAAGCATTTGGTAGGTCATTTATGTATAGGAGAAAGAGAAGAGGGCCAAGGACACTTCCCTGTGGGACACCAACTGTAATTGGTTGTGTGGAAGAGTTTGCCCCATTTGTGTATACATATTGGCTTCTGTTGCTGAGGTATGACTTGAGGTAGTTGAGGGAGTGCCCTCTTATACCATAGTGTGACAATTTTATGTGGAGCAAGTCATGGTCAACTGTATCAAAAGCTTTATGTAAGTCAATGAAGATCCCCAGTGGGACTTCTTTTTTCTCTGTTGCAGTGTATATATGTTCTAGCATGTGTATAATAGCATCATTAGTATTTTTATTAGGCCTGAATCCAAATTGGCAGGGGCTGAGTATGTTTTGGGAGATGAGGTAGGAGTAGATTCGTTTATGAATTAATTTTTCGAAGATTTTTGAGAGAGGGTGTAAGTTGGATATTGGCCTTTAGTTATTCAACTCTGTTTGGTCTCCTCCTTTATGGATCGGGGTGACAACCTTGCTATTTTGAGAACTGGAGGGAAGGTAGAGGATTCAGTGGATTTGTTAAAGAGTGTTGCAATGATTGGTGATAGCACTTGTGACACTTTTTTGTATATAAAGGGTGGTAAGGTATTTAAATCTCCTGTCTTGTTTTTTAGTGTGTTGATAATAAGGGAGACTTCGTATGGGTTAGTCGGAGCTAGGAACAGTGTGTTCGTGTAGTTGCCAGTGAGGTAGTCATTTGGTGGGGTATCTGAGCTTGGGATTTTATTGGCAAGGTTTTGTCCTATAGTGGAGAAGAAATCATTGAGTCTGTTTGCTGTTTCTGTTGGTGGGAGTTGGGGTTCATCTGATTTTGCTAATTTAATTTCGCTATTTCGTGATATCTTTTTTGTTCCTAGAATTTCTGATAGGGTTTTCCAGGCCTTTTTTATATCACCACGTAAGTTGGATAATCTGTTCTCATAATACAATTTTTTTGCCCTTCTCATCAGGCTGGTTAGGATTGACGAGTAACGTTTTGTTTGGTCTCTGGTTATGTGACCCATTCTGTACTGTTTTTCATATAGGTGTTTTGTATTTATGGATTTGAGAATGCTGGGTGTTAGCCAGGGACTGTTCAGTCTCTTAGCTGTCATCTGTTTAGTTTTTTAGGTCATTGCTTGTTATAGAGGTATTGGGTCTTTTTAGAAAATATTAATACATTCGTCAATATCTGTATAGATTTCTAGCTCAGCGTGCCAGTCAATGTTTGTTACTGCTGTTGTGAAGTTATTAATGGCTGCCTCATTGTGAAGTCTGAAGGTGACTTTAGTAGTGTCTTGGGGTAATTTACCAAGAGTTGTTATGAGGAAAGTAGGGTAGTGGTCTGTGGTATTATCTGTGATTATGCCTGATTTTAAAGGGGATATGGTGTTGGTCCAGATGTGGTCAAGTAGGGAAACAGTAGTCTCCGTAACTCTTGTAGGTTTTGTTACTGTTGGTAGCAACATGCAGTTACTCATTGTGTTTGTGAATTCAGTAACGTGTTGGTCCTGGTCTTGCAGGAGATTTATATTGAAGTCACCTGAGAGTAGTAAGTGATCTTTGTTCATGCGTGCATCAGTTATCATACTTCCTAGGTTTTGACTAAATCGGCTAATGTTTGACTGTGGAACTCTGTAGATGTTTATCAATGTGAGAGGATTTTGTAGGTATTTGGATTTGAATTTAGCTATTATATATTCCCCATGTTCATCCATTGTGCAAGTATTAGTGATACATTCTAGTTGGTCTGAGTAGTATATAGCTGTGCCACCCCCTTGTTGGTCTGGCCTACAGTTGTGTATGGCTGTGTAACCAGGAATGACATAGACATCAGTAGTATCAGGCTTTAGCCAGGTTTCAGTTAGTGTAATGATGGACATATTGGCATGCAAGGAATTTAGTAATGCTATGAGGTCATCGTAATGCTTAAAGATCTGATATTGTAGTTAAAGACAGTTATGTTGTTGTTGGCTCTGAGAAGTGCCTTTGATTGTTCTGCTGTGTAGTAATTACAGTTACTGTTTGATTAATTTAAGTCATTAAATAAGAGGTTGGTATCAGGATCAATGCTTGATATCATAAGATTTGTAGTGAATCTATAGTTAGAATTAAGTATAAAACAAAGTAAATATTCTAAAGCTAAAAAATAGCACCTGAATTATTTAACAAATGTAAAAAAAATGAGCTAAGGTAGTTTTTTAAAGCTAAAATAAAGGAGACAATATAAAAGGGACTAAAATAATTTGTGGTGAACAAATAAAGTGATGATCAAATAATGGAGCATGGGAATATGATAGTAGGTAGTACTTTAAAGGTAATTCTTTAAAGTTAGAATTATAATATAAAATTATAATATGAAAGGGACTAATATAAGTTGTGGTGAACAATAAAGTGGTAATCAAATAAATGAGTTTTGGAATATAATGGCAAAATCGTGAACTTATTACACTTTAGCACCTGAGAATAGCACCTTGATTATTTTAACAATTGTGAATATATGAACTAGGGTAGTTATATAAAGCTAAAATAAAGGAGAAAATATATAAGGGACTAAAATTAAGTAATGGTAAACAAAGTTAAATGGACAGATAGTCACTATGAAATAATATTGGTTTAGGAGTAAGATCTGATTTGTAATATTAAATAAGTTGAGCAGTTTATTGCACAATAAAAAGTAAGAAAATATGAGGTAGTTGGTACTAGCTAGCAAAAGATAATTTTGGGACTTGTAAAAAAAGTAATTGGAATATACACTAATTGCACACACAATAAAAAGTGACTAAAACAAGTAATGGTAAACAAAATTAAATGGACAGGTAAGAAAGATGAATAATTTGGAGTAAGATTTGACTTGTAACACAAAATTATGAGCAATTAATAGCAGTAAGAAAGAAGTATAAAGTATTGGAGGTAGTTGGCATTAGCTAGTGATGAAAAATAAAAAAAATAATAATGCATAATATAATAGTAACATACACAATATGCACCACACGTATATATGTATTAAGGGCACTTATCTAATCTGTTACAGAAATGTCAGCTTTTCTAAGGAAGGTAGAGAAATCATGTTCGTTTAAGATGGTGTATTGTTGTCCTGTTGATGTTTTCCTTACTAGTATTTTCCCATCTCGCGTGAAACATTGATGTATTTTGTTTTCCTGTTTAAGTTTTCTCAGCCTGAACAGAAGGTTTTGACGTTTTCTTGTTAGACACTCATTTATGTACACTCCATTTTTCATTGTAATTGCTGATTTAATTAGGAAGAAGTCGCTGTAAAGTTGAATGATCAGTTAGGGCTGGACAAGTTATAATGTAAATGTATAAATTCAAGGATTATGTGGATTAAAATAGAGTGTGAAAAGTGGGTTATATTAAATGTTTATGAACCTGGAAGAGAGAGAGAGAGAGAGAGAGAGAGAGAGAGAGAGAGAGAGAGAGAGAGAGAGAGAGAGAGAGAGAGAGAGAGAGAGAGAGAGAGAGAAAGATTTTGGGAGATGTTAAACGAGTGTTTAGGGAGTTTTGAACCAAATGAGATAATAGTTGTGGAAAATCTCAGTGTTAAAGTAGGAGAAACTGTTGTAGAGAGAGTAGTAGGTAAGTATGGTAATAGGTAATATGCATTTTAACAAAAGAGGATAAATAAGTACACGAGACATGATATAGGGCATAATGACAGCGGTGTGTTAAGCTATGTATTAGTTGTGCATGTTTTTAGAGGAGCAACATATATATCAGATCATTAAACCGCTATTTACTGGTGTTAACAGCTATAGTCAAGAAACTGGTAAATAAGGCAGGCTGACTGTCTGAGTCTTTGGTTTCTTATTAGCGCAAGGTATTTGTATACTTTTGTAGTGGTAGAAGTAGTATTATCAGCAGTAATATGAGCAGCAGTAGTAGTGGTAGTAGTAGAAGCAGTGGTGGTAGAAGTAGTATTAGTGTAGTAGTAGTAGTAGTAGTAGTAGGTAAACTGAGAAAATAAGTTACTATCAATAGAATATTGTGTTAGGACAACCAGTTTCTGTCACGTGTCCCACAAGGGGCACACAAAGGAGCAAGAGAAAAGAGCAGCACTGCAGTAGATGCGCCAGCTAGCGCTTGGTAGAAAGAAGAAACAAGTAAGTAGGGAGTCAAAAGACATAGAAGGTGAAAAACATACAGATGAGAGGATAACAGAAAACTTGGAGGCCGAGGCCAAAATCAGACCAAGACACGAGTGTATTGACAATGTATTGAGAAAGGCATGCAACAACAGAAACATAACCAGGATTAAGAATCATGTTGCAAACATTGTGTATAAGAACTTAAATCAACAAAATTGCATCTATTAAAGCTAGAAGAGCGTTGGCTAGTTTTAACAGAGGAGCAGTTTACTGGACTGCTACGTATGATCTTAAATATGACAACAAAGAGCATTATTAAGTGTCGACAAGACGGTCCTATTTGTTGACTTCTTTAAATCTTTCAGAAAGAATGTAATATGCATCTCCAAATTTATGGACAAGAAAGAAATTGTGTATGCCAGAAGTATCAGTATGATTTTAATGCATCCCCATAAATGTAAAAAATATAATCATAAAGTGTATTAGATGGAATAAATGCAAACTGAGCGTCAAGGAATGGAGGGTATTATTAATATTTTGTGAATTAGAAATGTAAGAAAGCAAAGTTCAGGGCTTATTGTTACTTTGTAAAATATTTACATCCTTTACGAGATATATGTTAGTAATAATGATAGAATTTCCGACAAACTGTTGAATAAAAAGACACAGATGCAACTAATGTTATTTTACTGTGGCAATGTTTCGCTCTCGAGATGTATCAAACCGTTACAGTTTAATAAAACTCCTGTAGAGCGAAACGTTGTCACAATAAAATGTGACATTAGTTATAACTGAGTCCTAACAAGAGATATGTTAACTATATACATGTAGTCTTTAATATTGGTTTCATATTCACGTCGTCTATGTTTCATGGAATATTGTCGCTCTTTGTATGGTGATGCTGAGGACCATACAAACAATATATAGTTCTGAAATCATTGTAAATCGTCTTATTAGCACGTTAGTAGTCGTGATAATAAGAATGTAGGGACGAAAAAAAATTCATCATTGATTCGCTAGCTGTCTTTCCAGCAGTGCAGAGACCTAGCAGTGCTAACGACCCGCTGAACCGCACCATCACTACAGCAGTGATATCAATGGAAAATCATGTACGCACCTCAAACATAAACGGTGTAATTATTTAGGGATTTCCTCCAGTAATTGGTCTCTGAGTCGCGATTATCGAGGCCGCAGCCAACAATTAATCTTCTTAACAGATCCGAAAATTCTTTTACCAGCACACCGCTGCTACCTGGTGGTGATACTTGGTACTGCCACCTGGTGATGATACCTGGTGCTACCTGGTACTGCTGCTTTGTACTTCCAACTGGTATTGATATCTGTGCTACCTAGTGCTGATACTTGGTACTGCCACCTGATGATGATACCTAGTGCTACCTGGTGTCGCTACTTGGTACTTCCAACTGGTACTGATACCTGTTGATAAATTAGACACATATGCAACACTTGGGTATCTTTACTGAGGAAACGTTTCGCCACACAGTGGCTTCATCAGTCCATACAAAGGAGAATGGTGAAGAACAGGAGGAGTACGAGGTAATCAGTCCCTCAGCCTTGAGTCAATGTAGTCAGACAGCAACATCTTGGGATCATATTAATACAGGGAATTCTTCATTTGCCTTAACCTTGGGTATAACCTATTTCCACATTGGTCAAAAGTGATACCTCTTACGACAGCTGCACCTCTCCTGCCTACAGTACATAAGCTACGTCTTCGCACATACGCTGTATTCTTTTCAAGATTGATGGACTGACCACATCGACTCAAGGCTGAGGGACTGATTACCTCAAACTCCTCCTGTTCTTCACAGTTCTCTTTTGTATGGACTGATGAAGCCACTGTGTGGCGAAACGTTTCCTCAGTAAAGATACCCAAGTGTTGCTTATGTGTCTAATTTATCAACTTGTCGGTTTACTGATACTTGTGCAACCTGGTGGTTATACTTGGTACTGATACCTGGTGATGATACCTGGTGTTGCCTGGCGCTGCTACTTGATACTTCCAACTTGTACTGATACCTGTGCTTCCTGGTGCCGATACTTGGTACTACCACCTGGTGGTGATACCTGGTGCTACCTGGTGCTCCTACTTGGTACTTCCAACTTGTACTGATATCTGTGCTATCTGGTGCTGCTATCTGGTGCTGCTATCTGGTACTGCTATCTAGTGCTGCTATCCGGTGCTGTTATCTGGTGATGTTATCTGGTACTGGTATCTGCTGCTGCTATCTGGTGCTGTTATCTGGTACTGCTATCTAGCACTGCCATCTGGTGCTGCTGTCTGGTGCTGCTATCTGGCGCTGCTATCTGGCACTGGTACCTGGTGCTCCTGTCTGATGCTGCTATCTGATATTGCTATCTGGTACTGCTGTCTGGTACTGCTATCTGGTGCTCCTATCTGACGCTGCTATCTGGTACTGCTATATACTGCTGCTATCTGGTGCTGCTATCTGGTAATGCTATCTGGTACTGGTATCTGGTGCTGCTATCTGGTGCTGCTATCTGGCACTGTTCTCTGATTCTGTTATCTGTACTGCTATCTATTGCTGTTATCTGGTGCTGCTATCTGGTACTGCTATTTAGCACTGCTATCTGATGCTGCTGTCTAGTGCTGCTATCTGGCACTCGTACCTGGTGCTGCTATCTGGTACTGCTCTCTGGCACTGTTATCTGGTGCTGCTCTCTGGTGCTGCTATCTGGTACTGCTGTCTGATACTGCTATCTGCTGCTGCTATCTGGTGCTGTTATCTGGTGATGATATCTGGTACTGGAATCTGGTGCTGCTATCTGGTGCTGTTATCTGGTACTGCTATCTAGCATTGCTATCTGGTGCTCTTGTCTGATGCTGCTATCTGGTACTGCTATATACTGCTGCTATCTGGTGATGCTATCTGGTACTGGCATCTGGTGCTGCTATCTGGTGCTGCTATCTGGCACTGCTCTCTGATTCTGTTATCTGTACTGCTATCTATTGCTGTTACCTGATGCTGCGCTCTGGTACTGCTATCTGGCACTGCTATCTGGCGCTGGTACCTGGTGCTGATATCTTGTACTGCTATCTGGTACGGCACTCTGGTGCTGCTATCTGGTGCTGCTATCTGCTGTTGCTATCATGTACTGCTATCTGTTGATGCTATCTGGTACTGGTATTTGGTGCTGCTCTCTGGTGCTGCTATCTGGTACTGCTGTCTGATACTGCTATCTACTGCTGCTATCTGTTGCTGTTATCTGGTGATGCTATCTGGTACTGGTATCTGGTGCTGCTATCTGGTGCTGTTATCTGGCACTGCTCTCTGATTCTGTTATCTGTGTTGCTGTCTATTGCTGTTGTCTGATTCTGCTATCTGGTACTGCTATCTGACACTGCTATCTGGCGCTGGTACCTGGTACTGATATCTTTTACCGCTATCTGGTACGGCTCTCTGGTACTGCTATCAGGTGCTGCTATCTGGTGCTGCTATCTGCTGTTGCTATCTCGTACTGCTATCCGGTGATGCTATCTGGTACTGGTATCTGGTGCTGTTATCTGGTACTGCTGTCTGGTACTGTTATCTGGTGATGCTATCTGGTGCTGTAACTGGCGCTTCTATCTGGCGCTGCTACCTGGGGCTGCTGTTTGGTGCTGCTATCTCTTGTTGCTATCTGGTGCTGCTATCTGGTTCTGCTATTTGGTACTGCTATCTGGTACTACTATCTGGTGCTTCTGTCTGGTGCTGCTATCTGGTGTTGCTATCTGGTACTACTATTTGATGCTGCAATCTGGTGCTGATATCTGGTGTTGATATCTGATGCTGGTTTCTGGTGCTGTTCTCTGGTGCTGCTGTCTGTTACTGCTATCTAGTACTGCTATCTGGTTCTTCTGTCTGGCGCTGCTACCTGGCACTAGTAACTAGCGCTGCTACCTGGTCTGCTACGTGGCACTGCTACCTGGCGAAGTTACCTTGTTCACTTATTTTGCGTTAATGCTTGGCACTGCTACCTAGCACTGCTACCTGGCTCTAGCCCCTGACGCTGCTGCCCAGAGCTGCTATATGGAAGTGCTTCCTGGCACTGCCATCTCCCATTGCTACCTGGTTCTGCTATCTAGCACTCCTACTAGGAGATTCTACTTGGTACCAATACCTTTCACTGCTATTTGGCGCTGCTACCTAATGCTGCTATCTGGAAATGCTACCTGACACTGCGATCTGGCGGTGCTATCTGGGGCTGTTACCTGGCAGTGCTATCTAGCACTGCTACATGGCGCTGATTCCTAGCCTTACTATCTTGTGCAGCTACCTGGAGGACATGCCTGGCGCCGCTACCTGGTACTGCTACTTAGCGGAGCTACCTGGCATTGCTACCTAGCGCTGCTAAGTGGCACTGCTGCCTGGCGGTTCTATCTGGCGCTACTACCCAGACCTGTTGTCTGGCACAGCCACCTTTCACTACCTGGTTTCGCTACTTGCTGCTGCTACCTGGCATTGCTACCTAGTGCTGCTACTTAGCTCTGCAACTTGACACAGGCATTTGGCACTGCAACTTGGCACAGCTGCCTGGCCTTGTTTTCTGGAACTGCTACCTGGTGCTACAGGTCACTGCTACCTGAGCTACACGGCACTGCTACCTAGCGCTCTTATCTAGTACTGTTTCTTAGCACTGCTTTCAGACATTCATACCTAGCTCTGCTACCTGGCACTGGTACCTGGAACTCTTAACTACCAATGCTAACTCGCACTGTTACATGGCACTGTTACTGGCACTGTTACATGGCGCTACTACCAGGCATTGCTACCTGACATTGCAACCTGACATTGCTACCTGGCATTGCTTTTAGGCATTGATTCCTCTCTATGCTACTTGACATTGCTACCTGGCGCATCTATCTTTTACTGTTACCTGGCCTGCTACTTGGTACTACTACCTGGCATTGAAATGTGGAAAGGCTACCTGGCGTTCTTACCTGGCACTGCTATCTACCACTACTGCCTGGCGCTGTTACCTGGCACTGTTACTAGACATTGCTACCTAACACTATTATCTGACATTGTTACTTGGCGCTGCTACTTTACGCTGCTCCCAAGTGCTGCTACATGGCAGTGTTGCCTGGCATCGCTACCCAACATTGCTACTTGGCACTGTCACCTGATCATTGTTACCTAGCTCAACTACCCTGGCACTGGTACCTGGCATTGCCAGGCGCTGCTACCTAGTGCTGTTACCTGAGCCCTAGCGTTCCCTGGCGCTGCTACCTAGG
The DNA here is from genome assembly GCF_038502225.1 of Cherax quadricarinatus. Taxonomy (NCBI): domain Eukaryota; kingdom Metazoa; phylum Arthropoda; class Malacostraca; order Decapoda; family Parastacidae; genus Cherax; species Cherax quadricarinatus. Next base: position 37,108,055 of record NC_091292.1, read on the forward strand.
GCTGTTACCTGGCGCTGCTTCCTAGTGCTGTTACCTGGCACTGTTGCTTAGTAACTCAATGTGGCGCTGCTATCCAGTATTGTTACCTGGCGTTGTTACCTGGCATGGCTTCCTATCACTGTTCTCTATTACTCTTTCCTGGCACTGATATCTGTCACTGCTACCTGATACTGCTACCTGGTGCTGCAACCTGTCACTAGTATCTGGCACTACAACATTGCATGCTATTTGTCACTGCTATGTGAACCCGCTACCTTGCACAAAACTGAGTATACTATAAACTATACTAGGGTCTATAAAGACTGGTTATAAATGACCATAATTTTTAAAGGGGTGGACCGGTAAGCCAGCGGAAGGCCTCGGTCAGATGACCAAAAGCTCCAAAGGCGGGTCATCATCTGACTAAGACCCGCGTCAGGAAACATTTGTCCTGTTTCCTGACGAACCTTACCTAACCTAACCTATAAACTATATCCCGACAATGGATCGAAAAAAAATTGTGAAGGACTTGAGAGAGTTAATGTCACAGGATCTCATCTTCAAGGATCAAAACAGTGTCACTGTCACATCTCCGAGGAAAATGATAGGATGAATAGCGATAACTTTCAAAACAAAGGATGTTTTTTATAGATTATTTGCTCCTTCTAGGCTGCAATACTGTTGTACACTAACAGTCCCATTCAAGGCAGGTGAAATCACAAATATAGATAATGTACAGAGAACCTTCACTGTACATATAAGTTCAATCAATCACCTTAATCATTGGAAACGTTTGGAGTCACTACACCGGAGTGCAGGCGAGGGAGATACATCATAATCTACACCTAGAAGATCCTAGAGAGGGATTGGTCCCTAATCTACACACAGAAATCACTCCCAACGAAAGCAAAAGTCTTGCAGACGGTGCAACAGCCGTGAGTACACTAAGAGAAAACACAAAAAGTGTCGGGGGTTCAAGACTGTTCAACAGCCTCCAGCCAGGCATAAGGGAAATTACCAACAGACCCCTGGCTGCCTTCAAGAGGAAACTGGACAGATACCTAAAGTTAGTACTCAATCAGCTGGGCTGTGGTTCGCACGTTGGACTACGTGTGGCCAGCAGTAACAGCCTGGCTGATCAGGAAATGATCCACCGGGAGGCATGGTTACGGACTGGATTGCGGGGGCGTTGACCCCCGAAATACCTTCCAAGTAGACTCCAGGTACTTGCTATTGCTACTTAACGCTGTTAATTGAACTGGTACCTGGCATTAACGTCTGGCACGGCTACCAGGTGCTGCTTCTTAACATTACTACCTGCGTCATGACACTGAAACAACCATCTGCACTGTTACCTGATACAGCTACCAAGTGATTCTACTAAGCATTGCCACCTGGCACTGAAACATGGCGCTTCTACCTGATGGTGCTACCTGTTACTGCTACTTGGCATTGGTACCTGGCACTCTTACGTGATGCTGCTACTTCGAGCTGCTCTCTGGGACGGCTACCAGGCACAGCTACCTGGCACTGCTACATGGCACTGCTACTTAGAAATGCTACCTGGTGTTGCTACCTGATTGTATAATGTTGGGTCCTCTTCCCATCATTACCACCCATCACCCCTCCCCATCATTACCACCCGTCACCCCTTTTCATCATTACCACCACTCCACCACATCATTACCACCTTTCACCTCTTAATATCATTACTACCCATCACCACTCCCCATCTTTACCAATCCTGACCCCTTCCCATCATTACCACCCCTCACCCCTCTCCATCATTACCACCCCCTCACCCCTTCTCATCATTACCACCCCTCACCCCTTCCCATCATTACCATCCCTCCCAGCTTTCCATCATTACCACTCATCGCCCACATCATTTCTATCCCTCACCCCATCTCATCATTACCACCCTTCACACCTTCCCATCAGTATCCCTTTAACCCTCCCCATTATTATCAACCATCACCTCTTCCCATTAATACCAGCCATCACCCCTCCCCATCATTACCACCCTCACTCCTTCCCATCATTATTATCCCTCACCCTTTCCTATCATTTACCACCCCTCACCCTTTCCTATCATTTACCACCCCTCACCCTTTCCTATCATTTACCACCCCTCACCCTTTCCTATCATTTACCACCCCTCACCCTTTCCTATCATTTACCACCCCTCACCCCTTACCTAGAGTATACCTGGAGGGGGGCTTCGGGGGTCAGGGATCAGGGCCTAATCAACCAGGCTGTTACTGCTGGCCATACGTGAACACGTGAACCGACGTGAACAGCATTGCTGGTCAGGAACTGACTTTAGATGCCTGTCCAACACGTTCTTGAAGACAGCCAGGGGTCTCTTGGTAATCCCCCTTATGAATGCTGGGAGGAAACTGAACTGTTTTGGGCCCCTGACACTTATTGTGTTGTCTCTTAGCTTACTTGTGGAGCCACTGATTTCACTGGGGGATGTTTCGTGTGCAGATTTGGGACTAGTCCCTCTAGGATTTTCCATGTGTATTTGTTCATATATCTCTCGCTGCGTTACAGGGAGTATAAATCAAGGGGCTTCAACCATTCCCAGTAATTTAGGTGCTTTTTCGCACTTATACGTGCCGTGAAAGTTCTCTGTAAATTCTCCAGGTCTGCAATTTCGCCTGCCTTGAAAGGGGCCGTTGGTGTGCAGCAATATTCAAGCCTAAAGAGAACAAACGATTTGATGAGAATCATCATGGGCTTGGCATCCCTAGTTTTGAAGGTTCTCATTATCCATTATATCATTTTCCTAGATGTAGTAGATACATTGTTGTGGTCTTTGAAAGTGAGATCCTCTGACATTATCACTACCAGGTCATTCAAACTAGTTTTTTCGCTCTATTGTGAACTTGGAATTTGTTTTATACTCCGGTATAGCCTTGATTTCCTCGAGCTTTCCATAGCGGAGTAGTTGTAATTTGTCTTCATTGAACTTAATATTGTTTTCTTTGGCCCGTTTAAAAATTTGGTTAATGTCCGCTTTGAGACTTGCAGTGTCTTTAATGGATGACACTGTCACGCAAATACGGGTGTCATATACAAAGGAAAACACGGTTCTGCGGCTTACATTTCTGTGTATTTCAGATAAATGGATGAGGAACAGGATGGGAGCGAGTATTGTATCTTGTGGGACAGAACTTTTGACTCACGAAATCGTAATGACACGATTGCAAACAAACCATACCACGAGCTGGGTTAGAACCCGCGATCAGAGAGTCAAAACTCCAGACCGTCGCGTTAGCCACTGGGCCAGCTAGCCACAATAAGATTCATCCAACTAGGTATATTTATACACCATAGGAAGGTTAGCCTAGGCACCACTGTGACCACAAATGCGGGTTCTAACCCCGCCCGTGGTATGGGTTTTTTTTACAGAAACTTTTCACTGTAACCTCCTCAGACGTTATTCTGTTCAATTCAACTCTTTTTGTTTCATTTCTTAGGAAGTCGTAAATCCATCTACCAACTTTTCCTGTTATTCCTTTTACACGCATTTTGTGTGCTAATACACCAGGATCGAAGGCTTTTGCAGTCTGTGTATACTAACTCTGCATTTAATTTGTTCTCCAGTGCTTCCAAGACCGTGTCATAGTGATCCAGTAGTTAGGATAGGCAGGAGCTACCTTTTCTAAACCAATGTTGCCCTGAGTTGTGCAACTGATGGGTATCTAAGTGGGTGGCGATCGTGCTTCTTAGAACCCTCTCAAAGATTTTTTATGAGGTGAGACGTTAGTGCTATCGGTCTGTAATTCTTTGCAATTACTTTACTGCCATCTTTGTGGAATTAGGGTATGTCTGTTGTTTTTAGTGATGTGGGATGACCCCTGTGTCCATGCTCCCTCTCTATAGAATGCTTAATGCACGTGAAAGGGGCTTCTTGCAGTTCTTGATGAACACGGAGTTCCACGAGCTTTTAATGTTTCTTTCTACAGCAGGAAGTTTATATAAGTTTGAGCCACTCTCCGAGGAAGGCTCAGTACCTCATCAGCTCGCAGCTCCACAGTGTATCATAAGCAAACAATGACCAGATCCCACCGAGACTCGAACTCGGATCTCTGGATTCAAAGTCCAGGGTGCTAACCATTACACCATGGGACCTTCTCGGCATTACCGCCCCTCAAACCTTCCCATCATTACCACCCCTCACCCCTTCTAATTTCCACCCCTCACCCCTTCATATCATTACCAGCACTCATTGCTTTCCATTATTACCAATCCTTTCACGTGAATCTCCGTCATTACCGCCCCTCACCCCTTCCCATCATTACGAACCTCTACCCCGCCCAATCATTACCACACTCCCTCACCCCTTCCCATCATCTCTACCCCTCACACCTTCCCATCTTTACCACCCTTCACTACTTCCCATCATTACCACCCCTCATCCTTTAACATCATTTCCTCCCTTCACCCCTCACCATCATTACCACTTCCTACCCTTCCCATCGCTATAACCCCTCACGCCTTCCCATCATTGTCACCTCTTACCCCTTCTTTACTACCCCTCTTCTCTCCCCACCATTACCACCCCTAACCGTCCTGACCACTCCCCACCCCTTCCCACCATCACAACCCACACCCCTCCCCATCACTACCGCCCCTCACCCATTACCACCATTATTACTCCTCACCTCTCACCATCCTTACCCATCCCCCATCATTACCACCCCTTCCCATCTTTACCACCCTTCACCACTTCCCATCATTACCAATCTTCACCGCTCCTTACCATTACCATTCCTCGCCCCCCCCCTATCATACCACACCTCATCCCTTCCCATCATTAGCACCCCTCCAAATCATTAACACCTCTCAACCCTTCCCAATCATTACCACTCCTCACGCATTCCAATCACTACCACCTTTCACCCCTTCCCATCATTACCATCTCATCCTTCTCCATCATTTCTACTCCACACCCGTTCCCATCATTACCACCCCTCACCCTTTCCTGTCATTACCACCCCACGCCCCTCCCCATCATTACCACTACTCTCCTCAATCATGAAAACACCTCACCCCTTCCCATCATTACCACTCCTAACCCCTTCTCATCAGTACCATCCCTCACCCCAATCATTACCACCCCTCTAACCTTCCTATCATCGCCGCCCCTCACCCTTCCTATAATTACCGCCCCTCTACCCTTCCCATCATTACTACCCCTCATCCCTTTCTATCTCTACCATCCCTCACCCCTTCCCATCATTACCACCCTTCACCCATTCCTATCATTATCACCCCTCACCTCTTCCCATTATTACCACCCTTCACCTCTTCACACCATTAACACCCTTCATCCCTTCCCATCATTACCACCCCTCACCCCAGCATTACCAACCCTCACCCCATCATTGTCACCCCTCACCCCAACATCACCACCCCTCACCCCAACACTACCAACCCTCACCCCATCATTATCACCCCTCACCCCTTCCCATTATTACTCCCCGTCACCCCGTCCTATTATTATCACCCCTCACCTCTTCCCATCAGTAGCACTCCTTTTCATCATTACCACCCCTCACCCCTTCCCATTATTACCACCCCTCACACTTTCATCACACTGCCCACCACCACCAACCATCACACCGCCCGCCACTACCACCACCACCATCACATTGCCCACCACCACCAACCAACACACCGGCCACCACCACCATCACCATCACATTGCCCACCACCACCACCACCACCATCACATTGCCCACCACCACCCTACCACCACCACCACCCCACCACCACCACCATCACCTCCACCATCAGCCTTCCCACCATTATCACCACCACCACCACCACCGCCACCGTCAGCCTTCCCACCACTACCACCACCACCACCGCCACCACCACCACCGCTACCATCAGCCTTCCCACCACTACCACCACCGCCGCCTTTCCACCAATACCACCACCACCACCGCCACCATCAGCCTTCTCACCACTACCACCACCACCACCACCGCCACCATCAGCCTTTCCACCACTACCACCACCACCACCGCCACCATCAGCCTTCCCACCACTACCACCACCACCCCCACCACCACCACCACCACCACCGCCACCATCAGCCTTCTCACCACTACCACCACCACCGCCACCATCAGCCTTCCCACCACTACCACCACCACCACCATCAGCCTTCCCACCACTACCACCACCACCACCACCGCCACCATCAGCCTTCCCACCACTACCACCACCACCACCACCGCCACCATCAGCCTTCCCACCACTACCACCACCACCGCCATCAGCCTTCCCACCACTACCACCACCACCACCACCGCCACCATCAGCCTTCCCACCACTACCACCACCACCACCACCGCCACCATCAGCCTTCCCACCACTACCACCACCACCGCCACCATCAGCCTTCCCACCACTACCACCACCACCACCACCACCACCACCGCCACCATCAGCCTTCCCACCACTACCACCACCACTACCACAAGCACCAGCACCACGACCCTGGCCACCACACCCCTCCTCCCCACCTCGTCAGTGGGCACCCTTCTCGCTCTGGCTTAAGAGGATTTCCTCCACTGGGTGACGTTGTAACCTGAGCAGCCTATATTAATTGGGGTGTTTGGGGGCGTCCGGCCGCTCCCCTCCTGAGGCCCTCCCACCCCCTTCCCGTCCTCCTCCTCCCCCTCCTATCCATCCCCCATCATCCCCCATCCCCCTACCCATCAAGGCTTCTGCTGTTGCTGCTGTTACTGCAGATCTTGATGCAGCCGCTAATATTATTGTTGCTGCTCTGTTACTGATATTATTGATGTTGCTTCTGTTGTTACTGCCGTTGGTGGTGGTATTGCTGCTTATTCTTATTGCTGCTGCTGCTGCTACTGTTGATGCTCCTGTTGTAATATAGATTTAACTAGCAACTAGTGTCTCCCTGGCACAGTTCAGCATTTTTTAATTTAATGGTGAGGATTGTTCTTTAATAGTCAGAGTTTGTGTTGTGGGACTCCGACTACTTTAACTTTTTTCTCTAAGGAAAATACAGGCAGAATTTTAACTTAAAACTCCACATTCCTTTAAATAGTAATTATATATTATATAATATATACATGAACTAACGAGATATCCACTTAAACATATATGAAGATTATTCGTAAAAAAATGGTTTTCAGTGCATATAAAAATTACATTTATTAATTTTATTAAATTTCTTTTTATAAATTTACCTACTGATGAGATATGAAATTTATCCCTGAAGTTTTTGACTCAGATTATCATGGGTTTAATTAATTATATTGTGATCAATTTGCCCGAAATCCAGAGCATTTCGGGCGAATTAGACAGTTTTGTCCCATGATGCGAACCACACCAGTCGACTAAACACCCAGGTACCATTGATGGGTGAGCATAGACAACCGGTGTAGGGAAACACACCCAATGTTTTTACCCTCGCCGGGTATCGAACCCGGATCTCGCCGTGGGAAGCGAGAGCCTTACCCACCAGGCCACGGGTATGAAACAAATATATTGCTCTCTGGTTCGACACGAGGTAAATGCCAGCTTAACAAAGTTAAATACTTCAGCTCATATTAAGTTTATAACTAAGAGAGAAAATAATATTTTAGTTATCCTCAGTGTATGCATAGTTAAGTAGCACAAACTGTTACGATGATGTTATGATGGCCAAGTATTTTTATGTGTCATTTTGAACTTTAATGTAAATAAATCTTGTGTTTAATATATCCATGACATATTGAAAACAATAATCTGAGACCTTTAAGAACAATAAAAATTATAAAATATGCTTAGAGAATTATGTTATGTTAATCAAGGGGAAGCGCTAAACCCGGAGGATTATACAGCGCCTGGGGGGGGGTGGAAGGCATTCAGGCTTAATTCGGGGAACTGGAGCACAGATCCAATTCCCTAAATCAAGAGCCCCTCACCAACATCAAGGAACCTTCCTTGAGGGGATGCTCAGAGAAGAAGAATATTTACAATATATAATACTGTAGTTAGTGAATCACAAATTTTGAACTGGGCAAATCAGAACAAGTTTAGTTACTTATTATAAACATAAGACAGTGTGAGATGTGATGCCTTTGATATACCTTTGATAAGTTTCGAGAGTGTTTTTACTCTCGGAGCCCGGCCATGGGCCAGGTTCCTTAATTTACAGCTTCATCACGTAGGAAGTGAACCACATCACAATAACTGCAGTAAATCTCGTGCACTTCACAAGAAAAAAATTCAAATAAGAGAAATATTATTGATGTTTTTGTCATTTTTTAATCTTGCACAATTGAATTTACAGTCTGAAAGTTGAGAAGCTAAATCAACTCATTTTAAAGCACTGCCTTACCCAGGGAATACTACCACGGTGTTCCTCGTCTCAGCATGCCACATACAAGGGTACACTGTCTCCTGGACATTTATTGCCAAGTGAACAGGGGCAGCAGGTGTAAAGAAATTTTCCCAACGTCTTCGCTTGTCTCAAGATCAAACCCGATTGCAGTACGGGTTCTACCGCCCAACTATAACCCACCGATTTTGAAAGGAATTGTAAATAGATTCATAGTAATTTAGATGTAACACGATTACAGATTTTTTATCTAAAAAATCTACTCCATGGCATTTCCACACCTAAGGCAGCACTTAACTTACTCTAGGTAATGACTTAACCTTAGATTATCAACCTTAAGTAGTCTTTTCCCTTTGGATTTGCGTATATATATATATATATATTTATATATATATATATATATATATATATATATATATATATATATATATATATATATATATATATATATATATATATATATATATATATATATATATATATATATATATATATATATATATATATATATATATATATATATATATATATATATTTATATATATATGCAAAACAACCACTCTGAAAGAATAGAGAAATTCCAAGCTGTTTCGTGACTACTCACATTATCAAGGAACTATCATAGTTCCTTGATAATGTGAGTAGTCACGAAAGCGCTTGGAATTTCTCTGTTCTTTCAGAGTGGTTGTTTTGCATATTCTGAAATCACCTGTTTACTGTGATCTTATTGCATATATATATATATATATATATATATATATATATATATATATATATATATATATATATATATATATATATACATGTGCATCTACCTTGGCTGATACCTATCTCCAATACACCAGGGAAGAAGGAGGGCAGCTGCCAGCTTTAGGGAGTCCCAAAAGTCTAGAAAATATGGAGAACTTGTCCATCATTATATGTTTGTTCCCATAGGCTCGGAGACCCTTGGCTCATGGGGAAAGAGTGCATCTAATTTCCTTAAGGAGCTGGGAAAAAGACTCATCAGGGTAACTAGGGATCCCAGGGCAGCTAGTTTTCTGTTCCAGCGGCTCAGTGCGGCTGTTCAAAGGGGTAATGCATGCTGCATTTTGGGCACACGCCCCAGCTCTGAGGAGCTGGATGAGATTTTCGCCTTATAATCGGTGATACACACGTAACAACATGTACCGTATGTGCCACCTTTATATCAACAATGTATCTCTTAAATCTTCTGTGCCATATTATGTAATAAAATATTCCTATTGGTAAAAAAAAAAATAGTTTAAAAGATGGGGTGGTAGGGGAAGTGGAATATTCAAATGGCTTCAGGAAGAAATCCAAATATTCTTCCTTGAAGCCTTTTTATCCACTTCTCCGAGGCTATGAGTCCCACAATTTACACCAGAGGTGGACCCCATCCTATATATGTATATATATATATATATATTAAATATATATATATATATATATATATATATATATATCTATATATATATATATATATATATATATATATATATATATATATATATATATATATATATATATATATATATATATATACATATATATATATATATATATATATATATATATATATATATATATATATATATATATATATATATATATATATATATATTCTTGTATCATTGTCCTGCAGTATAATGTTAGTGTTGATGTACAGTTACAACATGTTTATGGTCCAAAGTTGCTGCTCACTTGCTTGGTACTTATACCGGGGAGAAGAGGAGAGGAGAGGGGGGACTGAGAGAAATGGAGAGATCGAGTGGGGTAGAGTGGGAATGGGTAGGGAGCTGTGAGTGAGTTGGGGAGGGGATTTATGGGGCGGTGTATGGGGTGGAAGAGCTTACCAGCACGTAATCAGCTTAGAGTTGACTCGGACGGAGGTGGTGGCGCGGGCACCGGAGGCCAACTTACCTCGGGGGACTTAACAAAAACACGAGGCAAGTGACAAGTCAGAGGCTCTGTACTTCACTGGCACCACGATTTTACTTGCATTCAGAAATATTTTATATCAAATATTTTTTTTAATAAATCTCTGTTTCTATTTTCATATATATAAGTACGTTTCATATTTTATTTAATTTCGTGTTGTTTAACCATTGCGAAGATCTTCGCTGATGTTTAGACCTTGTAAGGAATCCAAACTATTGATAGTCATAGTATCCAGAAACCCACTATGGGACCTCTGCAGTGTATTTATTGTCTTCCAACGAATGATAGTTATTCAAAATGCGTTGCAAATTATGATGAATTTAGTCTATCTGTTTACATTTTATGGCCATACAGGTTTGCCGGTCATTTATTGTCAGTTGAGTCTGATGGTCTTCACTTAAGTGTTACTAAATGCACTTATCAATATTTAAGGACTAAGTGGTTATATTTATATACATTATATGTTTAATTAATGTAATAAGATCACAGTAAATAGGTGATACCAAGTTATGCAGAAAAATCACATTATCAAAGAACTATGATAATTCCTTGATAATGTGAGTAATTACGAAAGAGCTTGGAAGTTCATTATTTTTTTGCAGTGGTATTTCTACATGCTTAATTATGTTTCAAGTTTTGCTTTTATTTTGGGAATAATTTTTAGATTCATTCCTACTCCCATTTGAGTATAAACTTATGCCACAATATTGATCTAATTTAAGTCTCTATTTGCATCCTCATTCGAAGTCATTTGGGTTCCTTGTTTGGGTAATGTGACGACTTCCTCCAGGATTGAGAGTTGAGGGTACGACTGCCTCCAGGATTGAGAGTTGAGGGTAAGACTGCCTACAGGATTGAGAGTTGAGGGTACGACTGCCTCCAGGATTGAGAGTTGAGGGTACGACTGCCTCCAGGATTGAGAGTTGAGGGTGCAACTGCCTCCAGGATTGAGAGCTGAGGTTACGACTTCTTTCAGGACTGAGAGTTGAGAGTACAACTGTCTCCAGGATTGAGAGTTGAGAGTACAACTGTCTCCAGGACTGAGAGTTGAGAGTACAACTGACTCAAGAACTGAGAGTTGAGAGTACAACTATCTCCAGGACTGAGAGTTGAGAGTACAACTGTCTCCAGGACTGAGAATTGAGAGTACAACTGTCTCCAGGACTGAGAGTTGAGAGTGCAACTGACTCCAGGACTGAGAGTTGAGAGTACAACTGTCTCCAGGACTGAGAGTTGAGAGTACAACTGTCTCCAGGACTGAGAGTTGAGAGTACAACTGTTTCCAGGACTGAGAGTTGAGAGTACAACTGTCTCCAGGACTGAGTGTTGAGAGTACAACTGTCTCCAGGACTGAGAGTTGAGAGTACAACTGTCTCCAGGACTGAGAGTTGAGAGTACAACTGTCTCCAGGACTGAAAGTTGAGAGTACAACTGTCTCCAGAACTGAAAGTTGAGAGTACAACTGTCTCCAGGACTGAAAGTTGAAAGTACAACTTTCTCTAGGACTGAGAGTTGAGAGTACAACTGTCTCCAGGACTGCAAGTTGAGAGTACAACTGTCTCCAGAACTGAAAGTTGAGAGTACAACTGTCTCCAGGACTGAAAGTTGAAAGTACAACTGTCTCTAGGACTGAGAGTTGAGAGTACAACTGTCTCCAGGACTGAGAGTTGAGAGTACAACTGTCTCCAGGACTGAGAGTTGAGAGTACAACTGTCTCCAGGACTGAAAGTTGAGAGTACAACTGTCTCCAGAACTGAAAGTTGAGAGTACAACTGTCTCCAGGACTGAAAGTTGAAAGTACAACTTTCTCTAGGACTGAGAGTTGAGAGTACAACTGTCTCCAGGACTGCAAGTTGAGAGTACAACTGTCTCCAGAACTGAAAGTTGAGAGTACAACTGTCTCCAGAACTGAAAGTTGAGAGTACAACTGTCTCCAGGACTGAAAGTTGAAAGTACAACTTTCTCTAGGACTGAGAGTTGAGAGTACAACTGTCTCCAGGACTGCAAGTTGAGAGTACAACTGTCTCCAGAACTGAAAGTTGAGAGTACAACTGTCTCCAGGACTGAAAGTTGAAAGTACAACTGTCTCTAGGACTGAGAGTTGAGAGTACAACTGTCTCCAGGACTGAGAGTTGAGAGTACAACTGTCTCCAGGACTGAGAGTTGAGAGTACAACTGTCTCCAGGACTGAGAGTTGAGAGTACAACTGTCTCCAGGACTGAAAGTTGAGAGTACAACTGTCTCTAGGACTGAAAGTTGAGAGTACAACTGTCTCCAGGACTGAGAGTTGAGAGTACAACTGTCTCCAGGACTGCAAGTTGAGAGTGCAACTGTCTCCAGGACTGAGAGTTGAGAGTACAACTGTCTCCAGGACTGAGAGTTGAGAGTACAACTGTCTCCAGGACTGAAAGTTGAGAGTACAACTGTCTCCAGGACTGAGAGTTGAGAGTACATCTGTCTCCAGGACTGAAAGTTTAGAGTACAACTGTCTCCAGGACTGAGAGTTGAGAGTACAACTGTCTCCAGGACTGAAAGTTGAGAGTACAACTGTCTCCAGGACTGAAAGTTGAGAGTACAACTGTCTCCAGGACTGAGAGTTGAGAGTACAACTGTCTCCAGGACTGAGAGTTGAGAGTACAACTGTCTCCAGGACTGAGAGTTGAGAGTACAACTGTCTCCAGGACTGAGAGTTGAGAGTACAACTGTCTCCAGGACTGAAAGTTGAGAGTACAACTGTCTCCAGGATTGAGAGTTGAGAGTACAACTGTCTCCAGGACTGAGAGTTGAGAGTACAACTGTCTCCAGGACTGAGAGTTGAGAGTACAACTGTCTCCAGGACTGAAAGTTGAGAGTACAACTGTCTCCAGGACTGAGAGTTGAGAGTACAACTGTCTCCAAGACTGAAAGTTGAGAGTACAACTGTCTCCAGGACTGAGAGTTGAGAGTACAACTGTCTCCAGGACTGAAAGTTGAGAGTACAACTGTCTCCAGGACTGAGAGTTGAGAGTACAACTGTCTCCAGGACTGAGAGTTGAGAGTACAACTGTCTCCAGGACTGAGAGTTGAGAGTACAACTGTCTCCAGGACTGAGAGTTGAGAGTACAACTGTCTCCAGGACTGAAAGTTGAGAGTGCAACTGTCTCCAGGACTGAGAGTTGAGAGTACAACTGTCTCCAGGACTGAGAGTTGAGAGTACAACTGTCTCCAGGACTGAGAGTTGAGAGTACAACTGTCTCCAGGACTGAGAGTTGAGAGTACAACTGTCTCCAGGACTGAGAGTTGAGAGTACAACTGTCTCCAGGACTGAGAGTTGAGAGTACAACTGTCTCCAGGACTGAAAGTTGAGAGTGCAACTGTCTCCAGAACTGAGAGTTGAGAGTACAACTGTCTCCAGGACTGAAAGTTGAGAGTGCAACTGTCTCCAGAACTGAGAGTTGAGAGTACAACTGTCTCCAGGACTGAGAGTTGAGAGTACAACTGTCTCCAGGACTGAGAGTTGAGAGTACAACTGTCTCCAGGACTGAGAGTTGAGAGTACAACTGTCTCCAGGACTGAGAGTTGAGAGTACAACTGTCTCCAGGACTGAGAGTTGAGAGTACAACTGTCTCCAGGACTGAAAGTTGAGAGTGCAACTGTCTCCAGGACTGAGAGTTGAGAGTACAACTGTCTCCAGGACTGAGAGTTGAGAGTGCAACTGTCTCCAGGACTGAAAGTTGAGAGTGCAACTGTCTCCAGGACTGAGAGTTGAGAGTACAACTGTCTCCAGGACTGAAAGTTGAGAGTGCAACTGTCTCCAGGACTGAGAGTTGAGAGTGCAACTGTCTCCAGGACTGAAAGTTGAGAGTGCAGCTGTCTCCAGGACTGAGAGTTGAGAGTACAACTGTCTCCAGGACTGAGAGTTGAGAGTGCAACTGTCTCCAGGACTGAAAGTTGAGAGTGCAACTGTCTCCAGGACTGAGAGTTGAGAGTACAACTGTCTCCAGGACTGAGAGTTGAGAGTGCAACTGTCTCCAGGACTGAAAGTTGAGAGTGCAGCTGTCTCCAGGACTGAGAGTTGAGAGTACAACTGTCTCCAGGACTGAGAGTTGAGAGTACAACTGTCTCCAGGACTGAGAGTTGAGAGTACAACTGTCTCCAGGACTGAGAGTTGAGAGTACAACTGTCTCCAGGACTGAGAGTTGAGAGTACAACTGTCTCCAGGACTGAGAGTTGAGAGTACAACTGTCTCCAGGACTGAGAGTTGAGAGTACAACTGTCTCCAGGACTGAGAGTTGAGAGTACAACTGTCTCCAGGACTGAGAGTTGAGAGTACAACTGTCTCCAGGACTGAGAGTTGAGAGTACAACTGTCTCCAGGACTGAGAGTTGAGAGTACAACTGTCTCCAGGACTGAGAGTTGAGAGTACAACTGTCCTTCTATTAGTCATAAACAACGTAATACGATTATTATTGCAAACACAAATTATCAAGACATTATTTTTATTAAAACATCTTAGTGTAATTAGAGAAAATTATTTAATTTAAGACCAGTTTATTATTATTATTGTTATTATTATTATTATTATTATTATTATTATTATTATTATTATTATTATTATTATTATTATTATTATTATTATTATTATTATTTTTATTATTTTTATTATTATTATTATTAGTATTATTATTATTATTTTTATTATTACTATTATTATTATTATTATTATTATTATTATTATTATTATTATTATTATTATTATTATTATTATTATTATTGTTTTTATTATTATTATTGTTGTTGTTGTTGTTGTTGTTGTTGTTGTTGTTGTTGTTGTTGTTGTTGTTGTTTTATCATAATATTACTGTATATATTTTTATTAAATGCTCAGGGCGGACGTATACTCATACGCGTAACACAGACAGAAGAGAACTGGAAAGAATCAGGTTTGAGCCAGGTATGGAGAGGATGGTTCCAGTTTCACGGATCAAGAGCCCTTCATTAGCATCAGGACACCTCCACCCTTGACCAGGCCTCATGGTGGATCTGGGTCTGATCAACCAGGCTGTTACTGCTGGTCGCACGCAAGCTGACGTACGAGCACCTGGAAAACTTCAGTCCTGGTTGTGCCACCAGCAACGAAACCAGGATTTAATCTGGCAGTGTGTGAGAGGTCATAAAATGTTGATAAAATCAAAGAAACCGTTTTAAAACATATAAGACTTTCAGTATGTACATGAAATTTCCCAAAATGCCATGCTTTCGTGGTCACTGGTCAGCATTATACAGTGAGATATAGTCATTAAAAAAACAGTGTTTGCATCTGGGGGACTCGAGCCCCATTAACCTCCACACATGGCTACACCACTAATAGCCACAATCTTTCCTAACGTGGGAATTGTTATGATCTTCTTATTAACAGCAACATGTGACATATTCCACAGATTTTACTATGAGGGAGTGACACTACGTCCTGGTGCTGACTCCTCCTGGGTATCAAACACCACGTCCACCATATTTTTGTGGTCACCAAGAGTACTGCAGTCTAGTCAGCCTCAGTTATCATGAGTACTATCATTTACTCATTATTATTATTAGTAGTAGTAGTGGTAGGTAGCATTGACTATTGTTATTTTCAGCGTAACGTGTTCCATGCTGACACCACCACGCGTTTCATGCTGACACCATAACATGTTTCATGATGGCACCACTACGTGTTCCATACTGACACTACCACGTATTCATTGCTGACACCATCACGTGTTTCATGCTGAAACCACGACGTGTTACATGATAACACCACCACGTGTTGAATTATAACATCGACGCGTGTTTAATTATAAGACCACAAAGTGTTCAATTATAATACCACTACGTGATAATTTATAACACCACCACTTGTTCGATTATAACACCACCACGTGATGAGTTATAACACCACCACGTGTTGAATTACAACACCACAACGTGCTGAATTATAACAAAACCACGTGCTTAATTACAACACCACCACGTGCTGAATAATAACACAACCATGTGTTGAATTACAAAACCACCACGTGTTGAATTATAACACCACCACGTGTTGAATTATAACATTACCACGTGCTGAAGTATAATACCACAGCGTGTTGAATTACAACACCACCACGTGCTGAATTATAATACCACCATGTGCTGAATTATAATACCATCACGTGTTGAATTATAACACCACCATGTGTTGAATTATAACCCCACAACGTGCTGAATTATAACACCATCACGTGTTGAATTAAAACACCACCACGTGCTGAATTATAATACCATCACGTGCTGAATTATAATAACATCACGTGTTGAATTATAACAACACAACGTGCTGAATTATAACACCACCACGTGTTCAATTATTACACCACCACGTGCTGAATTATAACACCAATTCGTGTTGAATTATAACACCACCACGTGTTGAATTATAACACCACCACGTGTTGAATTATAACACAACAACGTGCTGAATTATAACACCACCACGTTCTGAATTATAACACCACCACGTGCTGAATTATAACACCACCACGTGCTGAATTATAACACTACCAAGTGTTAAATTATAACACAACCACGTGCTGAATTATAACACCACCACGCTCTGAATTATACCACTACCACGTGTTGAATTATAACACCAATTCGTGTTGAATTATAACACCACCACGTGTTGAATTATAACACCACCACGTGTTGAATTATAACACAACAACGTGCTGAATTATAACACCACCACGTGTTGAATTATAACACCACCACGTTCTGAATTATAACACCACCACGTGCTGAATTATAACACCACCACGTGCTGAATTATAACACTACCAAGTGTTAAATTATAACACCACCACGTGCTGAATTATAACACCACCACGCTCTGAATTATACCACTACCACGTGTTGAATTATAACACCACCACGTGTTGAATTATAACACCAACATGTGCTGAATTATAACACTACCACGTGTTGATTTATAACACCACCACGTGCAGAATTATAACGCCATCTCGTGTTGAATTATAACACCATCTCGTGTTGAATTACAACAACACCACGTGTTGAATTATGACACCACCACGTGCTGAATTATAATACCACCACGTGTTGAATTATAACACCACCACGTGTTGAATTATAACACCACCACGTGTTGAATTATAACACCACCACGTGCAGAATTATAACACCATCTCGTGTTGAATTATAACACCATCTCGTGTTGAATTATAACACCATCACGTGTTGAATTATGACACCACCACGTGCTGAATTATAATACCACCACGTGTTGAATTATAACAGTGCCACGTGTTGAATTATAACACCACCACGTGTTGAATTATAACACCACCATGTGTTGAATTATAACACCACCACGTGTTGAATTACAACAACACCACGTGTTGAATTATGACACCACCACGTGCTGAATTGTAATACCACCACATGTTGAATTATAACAGTACCACGTGTTGAATTATAACACTACCACGTGTTGAATTATAACACCACCACGTGTTGAACTAAAAAACCACAACGTACTGAATTACAACACCATCACGTCCTGAATTATAACACCACGTGTTGAATTATAACACCACCAGGTGTTGAATTATAACACCACCACGTGTTGAATTATAACACCACCACGTGTTGAATTATAACACCACCACGTGTTGAATTATAACACCACCACGTTCAGTTTTATAACACTATCACGTGTTTAATTATAACACCACGTGTTGAATTAAAACAACACCACGTGCTGAATTATAACACTACCACGTGCTGAATTATAACGCCACCACGTGTTGAATTATAACACCACCACGTGTTGAATTACAACAACACCACGTGTTGAATTATAACACAACCACGTGCTGAATTATAACACAACCACGTGCTGAATTATAACACCACCACGTGTTGAGTTATAATACAACCACGTTCTGAATTATAACACTACCACGTGTTGTATTATAACACCACCACGTGTTGAATTATAACACCACCTCGTGTTGAATTATAACACCGCCTCGTGTTGAATTATAACACAACCTTGAGTTGAATTATAACACCACCACGTGTTGAATTACAACACCACCACGTGTTGGATTATAACACCAACACGTTTTGAATTATAACACCACCACGTGTTGAATTACAACAACACCACGTGTTGAATTATGACATCACCACGTTCTGAATTATAATATCACCACGTGCTGAATTACAACACCATCAGGTGCTGAATTATAACACCACGTGTTGAATTATAGCACCACTACGTGTTGAATTATAACACCACCACGTGTTGAATTATAACACCACCACGTGTTGAATTATAACACCACCACGTGCTGAATTACAACACCAACACGTGTTGAATTACAACACCACCACGTGTTGAATTACAACACCACCACCTGCTGAATTATAACACCACAACCTGCTGAATTATAACACCATCACGTGCTGAATTATAACACTACCAAGCGTTTATAACACCGCCCCGTGTTGAATTATAACACTACCACGTGTTCAATTATAACATTACCACGTGCTGAAATATAACACTACCACGTGTTGAATTATAACACAATCACGTGTTGGATTATAACACCACCTCGTGTTGAATTCCAACAACACAACGTGTTGAATTATGACACCACCACGTGCTGAATTATAATACCACCACGTGTTGAATAACAACACCACTATGTGTTGAATTGTAACACCACCACGTGCTGAATTATAACTCCACCACATGTTGAATTATAACACCACAAAGTGCTGAATTACAACACCATCACGTACTGAATTATAACACCACGGGTTGAATTATAACACCACCAAGTGTTGAATTATAACACCACCACGTGTTGAATTATAACACCACCACGTATTTAATTATAACACTACCACGTGTTGAATTATAACACCACCACGTTTTGAATTATAACACTAACACATGCTGAATTATAACACCACCACGTTCTGAATTATAACACCAACACGTGTTGAATTATAACACCATCACGTGCTGAATTATAACATTACCACGTGCTGATTTATAACACCAACACGCGTTGAATTATAAAACCACCACTTGTTGAATTATAAAACCACCACGTGTTGAATTATAACACCAACACGTTCTGAATTATAAAACCACCACGTGTTGAATTATAACACCACCACGTGTTCAATTATAACACCACCACGTGTTGAATTATAACACTACCACATGTTGAATTATAACACCACCACGTAATGAATTATAACACCACCTCTTGTTGAATAATAACACGACCACGTGTTGAATTATAACACCACCAAGTTCTGAATTATAACACCACCACGTGTTGAATTATAATACTATCACGTGTTGAATTATAACACTACCACGTGTTGAATTATAACACTACCACGTGTTGAATTATAACACCACCACGTGTTGAATTATAACACCACCACGTGTTGAATTATAACACGACACGTGCTGAATTATAACACCACCACGTTCTGAATTATAACACCACCACGTGCTGAATTATAACACCACCACGTGCTGAATTATAACACCACCTCGTGTTGAATTGTAACACCATCACGTGTTGAATTATAACACAACCAAGTGCTGAATTATAACACCACCACGTGCTGAATTATATCACTACCACGTGTTGAATTATAGCACCACCACGTGTTGAATTATAACACCAACATGTGCTGAATTATAATACTACGACGTGTTGAATTATAACACCACCTCGTTTTAAATTATAACAACATCACGTGTTGAATTACAAAACCACCACGTGTTGAATTATAACACCACCACATGTTGAATTATAACACCACCACGTGCTGAATTATAATACAACCACGTGTTGAATTATAACACTACCACGTGTTGAATTATGACACCACCACGTGTTGAATCAAAAAACCACAACGTACTGAATTACAACACCATCACGTCCTGAATTTTAACACCACGTGTTGAATTATAACACCACCACGTGTTGAATTATAACACCACCACGTGTTGAATTATAACACCACCTCGTGTTGAATTATAACACTACCACATGCTGAATTATAACACCAATACTTGTTGAATTATAACACCAACACGTGTTGAATTATAACACCACCACGAGCTGAATTAACATTACCACGTGCTGAATTTTAACACCACCACGTGTTGAATTATAACACCACCACGTGCTCAGTTATAACACCAAAACGTGCAGAATTATAACACCACCACGTGTTGAATTATAACACCACCACGTACTAAATTATAACACTACCACTTTTTTTAATTATAACACCACCACGTGTTGAATTATAACACCACCACGTGCTGAATTATAACACCACCACGTGCTGAATTATAACAACCACCACGTGCTGAATTAAACGCCACCACGTGTTGAATTATAACACCACCACGTGTTGAATTATAACACCACCTCGTGTTGAATTATAACACCACCTCGTGCTGAATTATAACACAACCTCGTGTTGAATTATAACACAACCACGTGTTGAATTACAACACCACCACGTGTCAGCATAGTTGCTGATCCCTGTGTTATATAGCATAGCATATTAGTATCATCCATGTGCTTTAGATAGGAGATCCCTTGTAGGCCTGTGACTTTTGTGACGATCGATATCTCCATTTAAGAACCCCTACGATACACGTGTTGAATTATAACACCAACACGTGTTGAATTATAACACCACCACTTGTTGAATTACAACAACACCACGTGTTGAATTATAACACCACCACGTGCTGAATTATAATATCACCACGTTTTGAATTACAACACCACTATGTGTTGAATTATAACACCACAACGTGCTTAATTACAACACCATCACGCGCTGAATTATAACACCACGTGTTGAATTATAACACCACTACGTGTTGAATTATAACACCACCACGTGTTGAATTGTAACACCACCACGTGCTGAATTACAACAACACCACGTGTTGAATTACAACACCACCACCTGTTGAATTATAACACCACCACATGCTGAATTATAACACTACCAAGCGTTGAATTATAACACCGCCACGTGTTGAATTATAACACCAGCACGTGCAGAAATATAACACTACCACGTGTTGAATTATAACACAACCACGTGTTGAATTATAACACCACCTCGTGTTGAATTATAACTCCACCACGTGTTGAATTACAACACCACCACGTATTCAATTATAACACAACCACGTGTTGAATTATAACACCACCACGTGTTGAATTATAACACCATCACGTGTTGAATTACAACAACACAACGTGTTGAATTATGACACCACCAAGTGCTGAATTATAATACCACCACTTGTTGAATTATAACACTACCACGTGTTGAATTATAACACTAGCACGTGCTGAAATATAACACTACCACGTGTTGAATTATAACACAACCACGTGTTGAATTACAACACCACCACGTGCTGAATTACAACATTTCCACGTGCTGATTTATAACACCAACACGTGTTGAATTATAACACCACCACGTGTTGAATTATAGCACCACCTCGTGTTGAATTATAACACCACCACGTGTTGAATTATAACACTACCACATGATGAATTATAACACCACCACGTTCTGAATTATAACACCAACACGTGTTGAATTATAACACCACCACGTGCTGAATTATAACATTTCCACGTGCTGATTTATAACACCAACACGTGTTGAATTATAACACCACCACGTGTTGAATTATAGCACCACCTCGTGTTGAATTATAACACCACCGCGTGTTGAATTATAACACTACCACATGATGAATTATAACACCACCACGTGCTGAATTAAAACATTTCCACGTGCTGATTTATAACACCAACACGTGTTGAATTATAACACCACCACGTGTTGAATTATAACACCACCACGTGTTGAATTATAAAACCACCACGTGTTTAATTATAACACCACCACGCGCTGAGTTATAACACATCCACGTGCTGAATTATAACACCACAACGTGCTGAATTATAACACTACCACGTGCTGAATTATAACGCCACTACGTGCTGAATTATAACACCACCACGTGTTGAATTATAACACCACCACGTGTTGAATTATAACACCACTACGTGTTGAACTATAACACCACCACGTGTTTAATTATAACACCACCACGTGTTGAATTATAACACTACCACATGTTGAATTATAACACCACCACGTACTGAATTATAACACCACCTCTTGTTGAATAATAACACCACCACGTATTGAATTATAACACCACCAAGTTCTGAATTATAACACCACCACGTGTTGAATTATAATACTATCACGTGTTGAATTATAACATTACCACGTGTTCAATTATAACACTACCACGTGTTGAATTATAACACTATCACGTGTTGAATTATAACACTATCACGTGTTGAGTTACAACACCACCACGTTTTGAATTATAACACTAGCACGTGATGAATTATAACACTACCACGTGTTGAATTATAACACCACCACGTGTTGAATTATAACACTACCCCGTGTTGAATTATAACACTACCACGTGTTGAATTATAACACCACCACGTGTTGAATTATAACACTACCACGTGATGAATTATAACACTAATACGTATTGAATTATAACACCACTACGTGTTGAATTTTAACACCACCACGTGTTGAATTATAACACCACCACGTGCTGAATTATAACACCACCACGTGTTGAATTATAACACCACCACTTGCTGAATTATAAAACCACAACGCGTTTAATTATAACGCCACAACGTGCTGAGTTATAACACTACCACGTGTTGAATTATAACACTACCACATGTTGAATTATAACACCACAACGTGCTGAATTATAACACCATTACGTGTTGAATTATAACACTACCACGCGCTGAATTATAACACCACCACGTGCTGAATTATAACACCACCACGTGCTGAATTATAACACCACCACGTGTTGAATTAGGATACCACCACGTGCTGAATTATAACACCACCGCGTGTTGAATTATAACACCTCCACATGTTGAATTATAACACCACTACATGTTTAATTATAGCACCACCACGTGTTGAATTATAACACCACCCCGTGCTGAATACTGGCTGTAGTGTGTTTCGATGTGTCTGCCCGTCATGGTCTCTTCCTGGCCATCAGGGTCTCTAACTGGCCATCATGGTCTCTTCCTGGCCATCATGGTCTCTTCTTGGACATCATGTTCTCCTCCTGGCCATCATGGTCTCTTCCTGGCCGTCATGGCCTCAGCCTGGCCGTCATGGTCTCTTCCTGGCCATCATAAGAACATAAGAACATAAGAATGTAGGAACACTGCAGAAGGCCTACTGGCCCATACGAGGCAGGTCCTTATCAAAACGACATCTACCTAAAGCTACTCAAGAAATAACTCCCGTACCCCTTGACACCAATCAAACCCAGCCCCTCCCACTCATGGTCTTTTCCTGGCCATCCTGGCCTCTTCCTGGCAGTCATGGTCTCTGCCTGGCCGTCATGGTCTCTGCCTGGCCATTATGGTCTCTTCCTTGCAGTCATGGTCTCTGCCTTTCCGTCATGGTCTCTGCCTGGCCATCCTTCTCTCTGCCTGGCCGTCATGGTCTCATCCTGGACGTCATGGTCTCATCTTGGCAGTCATGGTCTCTGCCTTTCCGTTATGGTCTCTGCCTGGCCATTAAGGTATCTTCCTGGCCATCATGGTCTCTTCCTGGCAGTCATGGTATCTGCCTGGCCGTCATGGTCTATGCCTGGCCGTCATGGTCTCTGCCTGGCCGTCATGGTCTCAGTCTGGCCGTCATGAGTTCTGCCTTTCCGTCATGGTCTCATCCTGGCCGTCATGGTCTCAGCCTGGCCGTCATTGTCTCTGCCTTGCCGCCATGGTCTCAGCCTGGTCGTCATGGTCTCTGCCTGGCCATCATGTTTTCTTCCTGGCCATCATGGTCTCTTCCTGGTCATCATGGTTTCTTCCTGGCAGTCATGGTCTCTGCCTTTCCCTCATGGTCTCTGCCTGGCCATCATGGTGTCTTCCTGGCCGTCATGATCTCTGCCTTTCCGTCATTGTCTCAGCCTGGTCGTCAGAGTCTCTGCGTGGCCGTCATCGTCTCCGCCTTTCCGTCATGGTCTCTGCCTGGCCGTCATGGTCTCATCCTGGCCGTCATGGTCTCATCCTGGTTGTCATGATCTCTGCCTGGCCGTCATGGTCTCAGCCTGGCCGTCATGATCTCTGCCTTTCCGTCATTGTCTCAGCCTGGTCGTCAGGGTCTCTGCCTGGCCGTCATCGTCTCCGCCTTTCCGTCATGGTCTCTGCCTGGCCGTCATGGTCTCAGCCTGGACCTCATGGTCTCTGCCTGGCCGTCATGGTCTCTTCCCTGCCGTCATGGTCTCTTCCCTGCCATTATGGTCTCTTCCTGGCCATCCTGGCCTCTTCCTGGCAGTCATGGTCTCTGCCTGGCCACCATGGTCTCTTCCTGGCCGTCATGATCTCTGCCTTTCCGTCATTGTCACAGCCTGGTCGACAGGGTCTCTGCCTGGCCGTCATCGTCTCCGCCTTTCCGTCATGGTCTCTGCCTGGTCGACATGGTCTCAGCCTGGACCTCATGGTCTCTTCCTGGCCGTCATGGTCTCTTCCCTGCCGTCATGGTCTCTTATCTGCCGTCATGGTCTCTTCCTGGCCTTCATGGTCTCTTCCTGGCAGTCATGGTCTCTGCCCTGCCGTCATGGCCTCTGCCTGGCCGTCATGGTCTCTGCCTGGCTGTTATGGTCTCTGTCTGGCCGTCATGGTTGTTGCCTGGCCGTCATGGTCTCTCCCTGGCCATCATGGTCTCTGCCTGGCCGTCATGGTCTCTGCCTGGCCGTCATGGTCTCTCCCTGGCCGTTATGTCTCTGTCTGGCCGTCATGGTTGTTGCCTGGCCGTCATGGTCTCTCCCTGGCCATCATGGTCTCTGCCTGGCCGTCGTGGTCTCTGCCTGGCAGTCATGGTCTCATCCTGGCCGTCATGGTCTCTGCCTGGCCGCCATGGTCTCTTCCTGGCCTTCATGGTCTCTTCCTGGCAATCATGGTCTCTGCCTGGCCGTCATGGTCTCTGCATGGCCGTCATGGCCTCTGCCTGGCCGTTATGGTCTCCGCCTGGCCGTCATGATCTCTGCCTGGCCGTCATGGCCTCAACCTGGCCGTCATGGTCTCTGCCTGGCCTTCATGGTCTCTTCCTGGCAATCATGGTCTCTGCCTGGCCGTCATGGTCTCTACTTGGCCGTCATGGTCTCTGCCTTGCTGTCATGGTCTCTGTCTGTCCGCCATGGTTTCCGTCTGGCCGTCATGGTCTCTCCCTGGCCGTCATGGTCTCTGCCTGGCCGTCATGGTCTCTGCCTGGCCGCCATGGTCTCTGCCTGGCCGTCATGGTCTCAGCCTGGCCGTCATGGTCTCTGCCTGGCCGTCATGGTCTCTTCCTGGCGTCATGGTCTCTTCCTGGCCTTCATGGTCTCTTCCTGGCAATCATTGTCTCTGCCTGGCCGTCATGGTCTCTGCTTGGCCGTAATGGTCTCTGCCTTGCTGTCATGGTCTCTGTCTGGCCGCCATGGTTTCCACCTGGTCGTCATGTTCTCTCCCTGGACGTCATGGTCTCTGCCTGGCCGTCATGGTCTCTGCCTGGCCGTCATGGTCTGTGTCTGGCCGTCATGATCTCTTCCTGGCTGCCATGGTCTCTGCCTATCTGTCATGATCTCTGCCTGGCCGTCATGGTCTCTGCTTGGCCGTCATTCAATTCAATTTAATTCAATTCAAGTTTATTCTCTATAAGGGTTACAATGTGGAGTTTACAGGTTTTGGGTATTGTGTGGTTTACATGTTATAAAATACTAATTACAGAGGGGGCCACAAGGACACCTAGCATGGCTAGGCATTTCGAGTAGACTTAGATTAATTCTTAACATTAAATCCTTGCAGATTATGGTATTAAGGCAAAGTGACTACATCATAATTTGTGAGTTTACCAATGTGAATGCTTTTGTTTTGGCACAATACAAAGTGTCTATATTGGAGTATCATAGGCAAACTTATGACTAGTTAGGATTTATTATTTTAAGATTAAGATTAGTATTTCTGGGTTTATAGTCAGTGGGTGAGTGAGTGTAATTGTGAAC
The DNA here is from genome assembly GCF_038502225.1 of Cherax quadricarinatus. NCBI lineage: Eukaryota > Metazoa > Arthropoda > Malacostraca > Decapoda > Parastacidae > Cherax > Cherax quadricarinatus. The sequence continues at coordinate 37,134,574 of NC_091292.1, forward strand.
CACCAGGTGGTTATCATGTAGTTAGTTGTCGGGGTGGATCAGGGAGATAAAATGTTTTCTAACTGTAGTTTTGAAAGTGATGAATGTGTCTGCAGTTCTAGAGTTTTCAGGTAGGGTGTTCCAGATTTTAGGTCCTTTGAAATACATTTGAATTTTTGTAAAGGTTTAGTCGAACACGGGGAATGTCATAGAGATGTTTGTGTCTTATGTTATGCCTGTGGATCCTGTCACAACTATCAAGAAAGCGTTTTAGGTCAAGGTTAATATTGGAATTTAAGGTCCTGTAGATATAGATTGCACAGTAGTAAGTGTGGATGTTCTGAACAGGGACTAAGTTTAGATCTATGAAGAGGAAGGGGGTGTTGCCAGGGATGGGATTTAGTGATTATTCTTACTGAGGCTTTTTGTTGGGTTATTATTGGCTTTAGGTGTGTTGCTGCAGTTGAATCCCAAGCACAGATAGCATAGGTGAGGTATGGATATATAAGTGAATGGTATAGTGTTAGAAGGGTAGTTTGCGGCACGTAGTATCGCATCTTGGAGAGGATCCCCAACGTTTTGGAAATTTTATTGTTATGTGTTGGATATGGGTGCTGAAATTTAGGTTGTTGTCGAGGTATAGGCCAAGGAATTTGCCCTCATTATGTCTGGTAATTAGAGTGTTGTCGATCTTAATGTTAAGTTGCGCAACACCTGCTCTGCTACCAAACATAATATAGTAGGTTTTGCCAGTGTTAAGTGTAAGTTTATTGGCTGTCATCCAAGTCGATATTTTGAGCAGCTCCTCGTTAATAATGGTGTTGAGGGTGTAATAAAGTTGGTAGAATTACCGACAATATGTAAAGTAAAAGGACACAAGTGCAACTAATGTGACATTTATTGTGGCAACGTTTCGCTCTCCAGGAGCTTTATCAAGCTCCTGGAGAGCGAAACGTTGCCACAATAAATGTCACATTAGTTGCACTTGTGTCCTTTTACTTTACGTGTTGAGGGTGGCAAGATTAGGGTGGGAGATGACATAAGTCGTGTCGTCACCAAAGAGAATGGGTTTCAGGTGTTGGGATATGTTAGGAAGATCATTGATGTAAATGAGGAAGAGCAGGGGTCCAAGGACACTTCCCTGCGGAACTCCAGTATCAAGTGGCCGTATTGATGAGGCTGTGTCTTTAATGGTGACATACTGATACCTATTAGAAAGGTAGGATTTAAAATATGCAAGCGCATGGCCTCTTATACCATATCATGGTCTCTGCCTGGCCGTCATGGTCTCTTCCTGGCCGTCATGGTCTCTGTCTGGCCATCATGGTCTCTACCTGTCTGTCATGATCTCTGCCTAGCCGTCGTGATCTCTCCTTGGCCGTCCTGGTCGTCATGGTCTCTGCCTGGCCATCATGGTCTCTCCCTGGCCGTCATGGTCTCTGCCTGGCCGTCATGGTCTCTGCCTGGCCGTCGTGGTCTCTGCCTGGCCGTCATGGTCTCTGCCTGGCCGTCATGGTCTCTGCCTGGCCGTCGTGGTCTCTGCCTGGCCGTCATGGTCTCTGCCTGGCCGTCATGGTCTCTGCCTGGCCGTCATGGTCTCTGCCTGGCCGTCATGGTCTCTGCCTGGCCGTCATGGTCTCTGCCTGGCCGTCATGGTCTTTGCCTGTCTGTCCAGCTGTACCTGTACATGGGTATGTTAACTGTGTCAACATTCTGAGGGAGTGTGTGCCCTCGAGGATCAGTATTACGATTTTTCGTCGTTTTGGGAAACAAATTATGATTAAAAGGGATTCAGGGAAAACGTGAAGGTATATTGCGGCTGTCTGTGTTAACATGACAAGTGTGTTTTAATTACATTGCTAATTGCAAGTGATAGTGAATCTGTCATGATCTTGAACAGTCAAACTATATGAATTTCCTATAAAAAATTGTTTTGCGAAACTTGTAAACTAACATGATAAATATCCAAAATTGTGTAGTAAATACATAGTGCAACTATTAAATTTAAAGTAAGATGGACAAAGATCTTGGGTCAACTTGTAGGCATAAGTATGACAAATGCTTAAATAATTAATCTTAAAAATTAACCTCTGTCAACGAAAAGATGTGTGTCTATTAAGTTTTTCTTGGATAAAGTTCAGTTTCAGTTTCTGCTGTTAAATCAAGAAGATGCTTGATAAAAATGTGAATGAAGACAAAATGAAGAATAGAATAGCTTCAGACAGCAGTGCTATGTTCTCTCGTATGTGACTTATGACACCACATAGATTTTGATGATTGAGCACTAGTCATTAAAATTTAATAAATAAAACAAAGAAGTATTTGAACTAATTTCATTACATCAGTTCACAGCTTCATCATGTCTGTAACACAAAAATATTTCAAAACAGCGTGTCGAGTTTACACCAAAGTTTTGTCAAAAGTTGAAGAGGCTGTCATAATTGTAAGTGATGATGACGTCACACTCTCCGGGTGGGAGGTTACGGAAGACAGCCAAACACTTCTGAAACTTTAAACTAGATAAATCACGGAACGGGAGAGGTTTAAACCCACGTCAAGTGAATCCTAAAACTCCAGGTGTTACTTAACCCATAAGTGAACATTGTAAACTCTCCAGTCACTACTTTTATATTTCACTTCTTAAATTGAATGCGAGTAAATTAATTGGTTTAATTTCGTGCTTAATTAATTGTTATGTATTTGTTTTTAAATTGTTTCATTTATTAAGTTTCTTGCTTACATATTTTGCATAGACATTGATAATGTGCTGTCTGCTTGTTGGGCTGTTTGGTTACCTACTTGTTGCAGCCTAACGGACGCTGATGAATACGGACGCTGATGAATATGAACGCTAGGATATGGGTTCCTAACTTCATTTACAAACTAAGAGCTGTTACATACATTAGCTCATTTTAAAGCTATTTTATTGTTATGAGACATACAAATAGGAAACAGGATGAAGTTGGAGTCATCTGTGGGCCAGCGATTTCATTTAGTCAACTGACTTTATTTCGTTGATGTCGTTATTGACTCACGAAATCGTAATGACACGATTGCAAACAAACCACACCACGGGCGGGATTGAACCCACGGTCAGAGAGTCTCAAAACTCCAGACCGTCACGTTAGCCACTGGACCAGCTAGCGCGGCCACGCTTGCTGGACATTTGTCTGTAAAAACTTGCATTTGTGGTCACAGTGGTGCCTATGCTAACCTTCCTATGGTGTAGAAATATACCTAGTTGGACGAATCTTATTGTGGCTAGCTGGTCCAGTGGCTAACACAATGGTCTGGAGTTTTGAGACTCTCTGACCGCGGGTTCAATCCCGCCCGTGGTATGGTTTATGTCGTTATTCTGCATGAATATGTTCGAGACTCGAGTCATCCTAGGAATAAATGATCTCAGATGATGTGGTGTTCTTGAGAAGGGTACAGCCAGAGTGTAGTTACTGTTTGCTGTCCGTCTTATTGTGTAGAAACTCACTTCTCGCTGTCCTTGGAGTGGGGGGCAAGTGAGGTACTCTGACACTATCGACACTGTACTTAATAATAAAGCCACCCACATTCCTCTGGTACTGAAGGCTCTGCTGAAATGACAAATCTATCCAGGCTGGGTCCAGGCCAGAGATAAGTCATCTTGCTCTGTTCTCTCTTCTTTCAGGAAATAGCAGATGAGACGGAAGGCAAGCAATGCAAGAAAGTGGACCATACTCAAGGTGTGAGTATGCTTGTGTCTCGTACAGAATCTTGCAACTTCTGCTGTCAAGCAGATGCAAGATGTGTCAGAGTGCTGTAAGCTTCCTGACCGACTTGTTTGCAACGTTTACAACGTAGTTCTTCATAGTCACTTTAGAGTCAGATTTTACCCTAAGGATATCGATTTCATTCCAGGGTACCCAGACTCTCAAATTCATTCTTTGTTCTTGCAGCATTACCATCATAGTACCTAGAGACCATCATTATTTGTGTTTTCTCAAGATTAAATGTGATCTGCCAGTTTTCCCAAGGGAGATATAGCTGTAAGCTAGTGATTGGTGTAACTTAGAGCAGCTGGCATTTCCTCTCTTGGATAAGTAAATGTCAATGTACAGTCGTCTGCATATGCATGGGATTCCGGGATGAGTTGAAGACAGTCACTGAAGTAGACATTCCACAACAATTGCCCGAGCACACTTTCCTGTGGAATACTTACACCAATAAAGTGTCTTGTTGACTCGGTCCCGTTGAGAACTACGCTTAGGGATCTACGTTGAAAATAATCACTGAGAAGGCACAGTGCAGAGCCGGTGACTCTTAGTGTTTGTAGTTTTGCAGAGTTCCTGGTGCCTTACTCGGTCGAAAGCATTATCAATGTCCAGCACTCCTACACAGCTGACCTTGGATTCATTCGGTGATTGGTGCCACATAGTGAAGTGGTATAACAGTAGTTCAACAGGAGAGTGATCTTTTCTGAAGTCATATTGACGGTCACAAAGAAGCGAGTGGTAGTAGAAAACTGTCATCTGCAGTGAGATTATTGTCTCAAGAATAATGTCAGTGATTGACAGAAGTGACACTAGCCTCTAGTTGCTAATTTTCTTTCTGTTATTCCACAGAGAAGGCCATATACACTGTGCTAGGCAGTCTTGATAGATACGAGTTAGAGGTGACAATAGTTGGTCTGCACATCTACTTATCAATCTCGGGCTCACCTTATCTAGGCCCACAGCCTTTTCTTGGTTCAGCGATTTAAGAAGATATACTTCGTCCTGCTTTATTATCACCACTGACAACTTTGACATAATTCATGCGGCTAGAAAAGGAGGCTCCCGTGCTAGATCAGGAACTTGCACTCTGACAGCAAAGTGTTCGACAAAGAGGTAGACTTTCTCCTGACTGCTAGTAGAGATGGTCCCATCCTGCCGATTTAGAGGTGGAATTTCTTTTTTTTCAAGCTAATAACCTTATTGGTCCTAGACCACGGACCACCAGGCTTTGGAGCCCACTCTACTTGATGCCAGTTTTTTTTTTTTTTTTTTTTTTATGTGTCAGCCTGTGAGGGAAAAGTTCAACAGATAGGAGTAGCGAGCGAGTATATGGTGACGATAGTTTGATTGCCAGTCTGCTTGTTAAGGTGCGGTCAGTCTAACTTCCTCTTTCCCCCTCCCCTTTTTTCCCCCACTCAGAAAGGTGACGTGTGGGGCTCGGACCAAACAGTAATCACTTGACTCACAGCTCCCAGCACAACTGTAAGTAAAAGCCTCTGCTCCTATTCTAGTGGATATATTGGTTGAAAGCTTCACTTTTGACCAATAATAAACTTAGTCTTTTCAGCCTTGATTTCCATGTTATGCTTTTAGATAATCACAATTTCTTTTAAATATTGTATTTATCATGGAGAGTGATTTCTTAAGCAGTAGGTAACCTTTGTCTCTTTCTAGCTTGGAATGTCAGCTCGAGTCATCTGACAACTAAAGAAGCAGTGTTGAAGGAGACGAACTTTACCTAAGTTCTGAGACGTCACCATTTTATCTGCATACCTAAGTGTAGTCAACCCCAGGCAACTACCTCTCATCTTTGCAGTGGTGAAAGACCTGCGTTCCTATCATCTTGACGGACTATTCAAGGCTAGAGACTCTGTTAAGAACTAGTTGTTGGGTTGTCACTCAACATCTGTGACCCCCCCCCCATCATCAGCAACGGCTACAATTTCTACAATACGCGGTGTCAACAACATCAGACACCCCAGTCTAACTGTACATATTAGCGTTGAATTCAGAAATTATTTTTATATTTCATTTTTCATTTCTCTTTCAAGTAGGATAAAAATTCATATTTAATTATTTTATATTTTCACTTCTAAATAATAAAATGTTTATATTTGACTGTTATTATTATTTTCCTATTCATTAATTTTCCTGAGGAGGAGCCAGCCTTGGTAATACTTACTGAAGTTGTTACAGGGCTGAGTAAGCCTTCACACAGCCTCCCATCTAGAGATCGCCCATTTTTGTACTTCTTCCATTTACCAACAGGCTGGCCTGTGCAGGTTCCTGTTATAGATAGTGGGATGCCTCTTATACCTTCTCAAAGCTTTGTACTTAGCAGTAGCAGCCTCTTTACAACGAAAGCTGAACCAAGATTGATCTGAAGGCTTCGTCAGTACTGCTGCTGAGGGACGTGTATATGTTGAAGATTACGGATGTGTTCAGTGAAGGAATTCACTTGGTTATCAACATCACCTTGGAGAAGAGCTTTCAATCGGAGGCTGCGAGCTCGGAGCAAAGGGCCAGCCAGTTTCCTCTTTCACACAGTCAGGTTGTGCTGTAGATTCTTTACCTTGTTCTACTGGAATCTCCAGTGGTCAGATGATCCAATATAAGTTGGCAAGCGACTATGCCTTCCGCTGGATCACTCACTGCTGCGTCGAGGGAGGAGCCGAGATGTAAGTAGGGAAGCCAACACACTTTCTCATGTCGATGGCTGCAAGAAGTTTATCAAAATTTCTCTGCTGGTTGAGGTCACCAGTAAGTTGGCATTTATGATAAAGCAGAAGGGAGTCCACATTTTCAGTCAGGAAGCTGATTTGGGTCTGCTTGTTGCCACTGAAGTCTCTGCAAGGCATGAAGAACATTATTGTCAGGTGATTAGGGGTCGCAACATCAATGAACTTAGCATGTACACTTTTAGAAAAGCATACGGCAACGCCTCCTCCTCGTTCTTGACTCTCTTCCCATCCTTGAGAGAAATTCTGTCAAAATTTTCTGGAGTCCTATCGCCTAAAAATGTCTTAGCAATGGCGATCATGTCGGGCCGTTGAGTGCTCACGAAACTGTGTAAGCTCCCCAACGTTGATAATGTTGATTGGTAATGTTGGCCAACAGAATGTTGATAGTTAGGTAAGACACATATGCAACAGTTAGACAACTTTATTCCGAAACGTTTCGCCTACACAGTAGGCTTCTTCAGTCGAATACAGAAAGTAGGCAGGAACAGTAGAGATGTGAAGACGATGTAATCAGTCCATCACCCTTAAAGTCGTAGAATTTGAGGTTGTCAGTCCCTCGGCCTGGAGAAGTTCAGTTCCATAGTCAGGAACTATCTGAAGATCAAGCGACAGTGCGGAGACTTAAATACTGTCGGAAGGAGAGGTGCAGGGTAGTAGTAGTAGTAGTAGTAGTAGTAGTAGTAGTGAGAGGCAACTGAGAGGTCATGTCCCTCTCAGATCCAACCCTTCTCACTTGAAAAGCTTGTCCAAGGTGTTTTCTGTACCAAGATGCCACGTGTTGCAGTGTCTGACAAGATGAACATCAAAATGGCATACAATACCGACAGGTTGTTAGGTAAGACACATATGCAACAGTTAGACAACTTTATTCCGAAACGTTTCATCTTGTCAGACACTGCAACACGTGGCATCTTGGTACAGAAAACACCTTGGACAAGCTTTTCAAGTGAGAAGGGTTGGATCTGAGAGGGACATGACCTCTCAGTTGCCTCTCACTACTACTACTACTACTACTACTACTACTACTACCCTGCACCTCTCCTTCCGACAGTATTTAAGTCTCCGCACTGTCGCTTGATCTTCAGATAGTTCCTGACTATGGAACTGAACTTCTCCAGGCCGAGGGACTGACAACCTCAAATTCTACGACTTTAAGGGTGATGGACTGATTACATCGTCTTCACATCTCTACTGTTCCTGCCTACTTTCTGTATTCGACTGAAGAAGCCTACTGTGTAGGCGAAACGTTTCGGAATAAAGTTGTCTAACTGTTGCATATGTGTCTTACCTAACAACCTGTCGGTATTGTATGCCATTTTGATGTTCATCTTGTCAGACACTGCAACACGTGGCATCTTGGTACAGAAAACACCTTGGACAAGCTTTTCAAGTGAGAAGGGTTGGATCTGAGAGGGACATGACCTCTCAGTTGCCTCTCACTACTACTACTACTACTACCCTGCACCTCTCCTTCCGACAGTATTTAAGTCTCCGCACTGTCGCTTGATCTTCAGATAGTTCCTGACTATGGAACTGAACTTCTCCAGGCCGAGGGACTGACAACCTCAAATTCTACGACTTTAAGGGTGATGGACTGATTACATCGTCTTCACATCTCTACTGTTCCTGCCTACTTTCTGTATTCGACTGAAGAAGCCTACTGTGTAGGCGAAACGTTTCGGAATAAAGTTGTCTAACTGTTGCATATGTGTCTTACCTAACAACCTGTCGGTATTGTATGCCATTTTGATGTTCAGAATGTTGATAGACTGTCTCCTCATACTTGTGTTCAGCTTGAACTGATGTAAGGTGCTTGCCCTCGAGATAAGCAGAACACCGGGGAAGCCTTTGGGGCATAGCTCTATTATCTTATAGAAGGCACAAAATCACCTGCTGAGCCTAGATAGTAGCTGGGTTGGTGACGTGTGTTCACCAGTTCTGAGATCCTGTCTAGTTTGTTCCGAGAACAAACCTCTAAAGAACTGGTGATCCTCTAACATGACTCACGAAATCGTAATGACACAATTGCAAACAAACCATACCACGGGCGGGGAGAGAACCCGCGATCAGAGAGTCTCAAAACTCCAGACCGTGGCTAACGCGACGGTCTGGAGTTTTGAGACTCTCTGATCGCGGGTTCTATCCCCGCCCGTGGTATGGTTTGGTGATCCTCTCTGTCAAGTTTCTTTTTTTATGACGCTGGTTTTCTTGAGGTCCCATTTTGTGACAGTAATTGCACCTGGTATCTCCCAGGAAGGTGTTAATGGTGTGTCCTCTCCGGTGACAGTGGGAGTTCTGCCTAGGTACTCTCGTGTCTCGCTGCTGATTTCACTGTAGGTTCAGCTGCTGGTGAGCCTGATGATTATGTACCTGGAGGGCGTTTTCCTGGGACTGTATTGATGGAAAGATGGCTGTAGATGACCACCTCTTTCTCTTCCACGTCCTCGTCCAGCTCTTCCAGATAAGTCCCTGCTGTTTGTACTTTGGCTCAGCACTTGTTCAGGTGCAGTGTCAGTCACCTGATTATTAACCGCACCAATCTCTGGTGGAGAAAAACCTGGCTCGGTATCAGTAGATGAAGTATTGCTACCAGATGTACTTGTTATTTGTTGTTGGTTAATGTATTCAAGGCTTTGTCAACAGTGTCTGCATCAGCTGAACAACATATGCCCTTTGATGTAATCCTGCGCTGGTTATCTACGATACCTTGAAGCAAATCTAATGATTTCAGGAGCTCATGAAACGATTCCCTTTCATGGATTATCCTAGCTGTAGCTTGACAACACAGCTCAGTAGGATAGTCTTAATTATTCGAGTGGAGTCCCTGAAGCACTTCTGAACCTTCCTGTTATGGCACCTGGCTCGTTGCTGGTACATGTGTCACAGGTTCTTGGATATATTTATACTGGCCCCTGACATGTACCACCTGGCTACAGTAAAAGATTCCTGTCGTGCAGTCTCTCTCTCTCTCTCTCTCTCTCTCTCTCTCTCACGCATATCTTATCATATCATAATTTTTAAAGTTTTCCTTTTCGTTCATTAGCTTTGTTATCCCTGGTGTACCATTCTTCCCCTTGTTAACTCACCTCGCCCCTCTTCCCTCCCCTATCCACTTTCTCTTCTTTCCCCCCAACCCCCTCTCCATTTTCTCTCTGCTTCTCATTCCCTGTCCCCCACCCCTCCCCCTCCCGGGTATTCCCAACCTCGTTTCCTACCCCATCCCCTCTCCCAATCGCCTCTCTCCTTTCATCTCTCCTTCCCGTGCCTCTCCCCTTCCCCTCTCTCCCCAGGGCAGCACGTGGCACCATGAACAGTGCACGTGCTACAAGCCACTGCACGCGCCACCAGGGTGCTGTTCCTGCAGTGTGATTTTTGTCAAAATGAAGAAAGGTTGTGTCTTCCCTATAAAATGAACTCAGTGTAGACTCGTTAATAAGGCAGATGAGGTTCAGCTTGGCCTGCCCTCACAGCAGAGGATCAGCTTGGCCTGCCCTCACAGCTGAATCTCAGCATGGCCTGCCCTCACAGCTCAGGCTCAGCTTGGCCTGCCCTCACAGCTGAGGCTCAGCTTGACCTGCCCTCACAGCTGAAGCTCAGCTTGGCCTGCACTCACAGTTGAGGTTCAGCTTGACCTGCCCTCACAGCTGAAGCTCAGCTTGGCCTGCCCTCACAGCAGAGGAGCAGCTTGGCCTGCCCTCACAGCTGAGGCTCCGCTTGATCTGCCCTCACAATTGAAGCTCATCTTGGCCTGCCCTCACAGCAAAGGATCAGCTTGACCTGCCCTCACAGCTGAGGCTCAGCTTGGCCTGCCCTCACAGCTGAATCTCAGCATGGCCTGCCCTCACAGCTGAGGCTCAGCTTGGCCTGCCCTCACAGCTGAGGCTCAGCTTGACCTGCCCTCACAGCTGAAGCTCAGCTTGGCCTGCACTCACAGCTGAGGTTCAGCTTGACCTGCCCTCACAGCTAAAGCTCAGCTTGGCCTGCCCTCACAGCAGAGGATCAGCTTGGCCTGCCCTCACAGCTGAGGCTCAGCTTGACCTGCCCTCACAGCAAAAGATCAGCTTGACCTGCCCTCACAGCTGAGGCTCAGCTTGGCCTGCCCTCACAGCAAAAGATCAGCTTGGCCTGCCCTCACAGCTGAGGATCAGCTTGGCCTGCTCTCACAGCTGAAGCTCAGCTTGGCCTGCCCTCACAGCTGAGGCTCAGCTTGGCCTGCCCTCACAGCAAAAGATCAGCTTGACCTGCCCTCACAGCTGAGGCTCAGCTTGGCCTGCTCTCACAGCTGAGGCTTAGCTTGGCCTGCCCTCACAGATGTGTTCACTGTGCTGAAAAATATCTTAGTCATAACAGAACTCGGAGTCCCGTGAATGTACTTATCATTCATATCAGTGAATTCCTAAACCTGAAAGGGTTATAGGGATAGTTGGGTTTGATCCCAGGATGGAGAGGGCAGTTCCAACCCTTTTATTTAGTAGTATTTCCTGTCAGCATTAAGCCATATTCCCTTGAACTGGAACAAAACAAACTTGATTAACTGGGAAAGGATTTGGTGAAGCTTGGCATTCCCTGGAAGAGGACTTCCACTTTTATAGGAACAGATAAAACTATCACATCTGTTTCGCCTGTGCTTATGACCAGTGCATTTTCTGTTTAAAAGGGAGAAAATGCTAGCCAAACATTTTCCCAACTTTTTAAGCAGTTATAAATCCATATGCCAAGGTTGACCACAATGTTCACAGAGCTAACATATTACAGGTGGCGCTATGTAGGCAGAACTACGCTGTACCCAGTGGTTAGTTATGTCTTTTGTAAAGAGATTTTGGTAATAATAATAATAATAATAATAATAATAATAATAATAATAATAATAATAATAATAATAATAATAAGTTGTAATGGTTAGTGGAAGAATTTGGGAGAGTATATAAAAGAAGGAAATTAAAAGTGAGCATAGGAAACAGCAGGGTGATGAGGGAAACGAAAAATTTAGGTAATGATAGACTTGAGATCAGACTGGAGGGAGAGAGTGTGGAGGAAGTGAATATGTTCAGTTATTTAGGAGTGAACTTATCAGTAGATGGGTTTATGAAAGATGAGGTGAACCATTGAACTGAAGAAGGAAAAAGGGTGAGTGGTACAGTAAGGAATTTATGTAGACAAAGAACGTTATCCATGGGGGCAAAAAGGGAAATGCATGAGAGTATAGTGGTGCGACGCATGGGCTGTAATTGCTGCAGCAAGGAGGAGGCTGGAGTCAGTGGAGATGTGTCCGAGGACAATATATGATGTGAATATTATCCAGAGGATTCGAAGCTTGGAGATTAGAAGGATGTACGAAGTTACAAAAAGTATTATCCAGAGGACTGAGGAGGGGTGGTTGAGAACCTAGATTAAGGTGAAATACCGGAGACTCTAAAGAGTGCAGACATAGTTCCTTCGCATAAGGGAGGTAGGCAGTATAGCACTAGCAAAAAATTACAAACCAGTACCCCTAGCTTCCTACTTCATTAAAATCTTCGAAAAAGTGATGAGATGTCAGATTACAAACTTCATAGAACAGCATAATCTGCATAACTCAGAACAGCACGATTATAGAACTGGAAGATCATGCCTGTCACAGCTGATGAACCACTATATCAGACTTAGAGGTACTGGAAGAAAACCAAAACGCAGATGTGATATGCACAAATTTTACAAAGGCGTTTGATAAATGCAATCATGGGTTGACTGCACACAAAATGAGGGCCATAGGCATTACAGGAAAAGTAGGCAGATGGGTTTTCGGGTTCCTAACACAGAACACAAAACGTAGGTAGGAAGCTAAATTTTCCAAGACATAAACATATCTTTATATTATATATATATATATATATATATATATATATATATATATATATATATATATATATATATATATATATATATATATATATATATATATATATATATATATATATATATATATATATATATATATATATATATATATATATATATATATATATATATATATATATATATATATGCATCCACAAACAAGTGGTTTTTATACAATTAAGAAAACGCCTTTAGTCTCCAGTGGACAGGAGCTGTACGTGATGGATTCTTGTATCAAGTGACTCACTGGAGTACAGGATACACTCACCGTCTCTATCAGTCCCATAAAAGATTAAGTTATTGTAGAAGTTGTTATCTGTTTTCGTTCTGTTTAAATGTGTTATATATGATATTGGCATTTTTTTTTTTTTGGTTTTTGTTTACATATAAGGTTAATTTCTGTGTGTAAATGAAAAATCTCTTTATGAGGTCTCTTAAACAAGCAGTTTGACCTTATTTTTTTTATTTATTTATTTTTTTTTGCATTTTCAATAAACTTGAGAAAAACGTAAGTTATTTTTTTCTTAAACCAGTTATCAGAAAAAAATATATTATATTCTCTTTATGAAGTTTATTACAATGATATATAATAATTTTTATGTAGGGGTTCCTGAGACATGAAAGCTGTTCCAAGTGTTCCGCAAGTGTGAAAAGATTGATAACAACGCAACCACGAGTCACCAGTCCTACAAACATCATGTAGCCAGTAGCACTGCGCATGGTTCATGATGCGAGGACATACTACGTGGTTGTGGTGAGCTTAAAGCTAATACCAGCCTATTGTACAGTGCTTACAGCAGTCTGGTGAAGGAATATACCTAAATCGCAAGTTTTTACTGTGCCTACTTCATTTTCTCGTTGGATTAGAGCACAATCCAGTATTGCAGACCCACTTCTGAAGTACAGAGTTTCTTGAAAATAACGTCCACAAAGTCGACATAAACCTACGAATAAATTTGATCATACTATTACTCCATTCGAAACACTTAAGCTAAACGAGGCATCATCGTCGTCGTTTTGAGAGTATATTACATCTATAGCCTCAAGTTTTAAAACTGAGTATGCTTCTTTGCCAAACATTTACCGAGCTTCACTTTGTTTCGAGCCTTCACATCATTATCTCTTATCGAACAGACACCTCTTTGAACAAAGCATCATCCTTCCCAGTTACTTAGTGCAATCATACAAAGAATCACCAGAGTCACTATAACAACAGCACAGCCTTCATGAACCTCAACAGGAACACAGTGAAGAGCCTTTAACAGTTAATGCATGGTTTTATAGTATCGTCACTGTTTCTAGCAGTGACCACCTAGATACTATGACGATACTGAAATAAGCATATCTACAGTGTGTGTGCAGATGTTACAGTCTGAAGAGAGCATGTGTAAAACACCAGAACACCACCAATAACTTGGTGAAATTGAATGACATCCACCTAGTCATTAAGGTACCAGACAATTGAAAACGAAAATGAAAAATGCT